>NW_022900929.1:3698869-3797184 GCF_012274545.1 Fukomys damarensis
TTTTTTTTTTTTTTTTTTGCATGTGGCACTGTAGAGTTTGTGTCTGGTCTGTTGTTATTCTCTTTACCCCACTAGGCAGTAGTATCTTGAAGTAAACTTTTGTCACTTTCTTTGTGTCAAATTTGTATCTCTATCTCATTTCTACTTTTGCTGCTTCCTTCCTCAGTTCTTCATTGCCTTCAGCTGTCCTGTGGTTACAGTAATAAAAATCCTGTGTATAACTGACTTTATAAGGGCTATAGTTTTGTGATAAGAGCAGGTTCTCACCCTTATTAGACTATGGCTTGTTATGTAAGGGCAAAATCGTTTTTTTGTTTGTTTGTTTGTTTGTTTGTTTTTTGAGACAGGGTCTCACTATATAGTTGAAACTGACCTGGAACTCACTATGTGGCCCAGGCTGGTCTTGAACTCACAGCAATCCTCCCTCAGCCTCTGGAGTGCTGGGATTACAGGCATGCACCATCACGCCTGGCTGGAAAATCATTCTTTTTTTTTTTTCTTTTTATTGAGTTTATTGGTACATTTTAGGTATGCAGTACAGTTACATTCATTATTGGGATCTTGTTACCTTTACATGACAGGTCTTGGTTCTCATTTTTTCCCCTTGTCCCTGCCCTCCCTACACCCCCTCCTCCCCTCCCCATTTACAAACACTTTATTTTCATATTTTTTTCTTTTCCCTTATTCCCTTTCCCCTACCCTTCCCACTTCCCTACACCTTTAGCCCTTTTCTTCCTATTTCACATTGTTAATTATCTCATTAAGGAAAATCATTTTTGAGAGTCATGCATCTGAAAAAGAGGCTAGCTCCTCAGATTAGGGGAGACTGGGGAAGGCTGGTAGGAAGTTACTAGGTTGCTGTAGGATAAAACTCCTTTTGACTCAGAAACCTGTGTGACTGACAAATCCAAGGAGGAGTTGCCCCGGCATGTGAGAGGGACCAGCTCTGTGGTGGCAGAGGAAGACTAAGAAGTGCAGAATATGGGTGAGGAGTCTGTGAAGTTATTCCTATCTTCTGGGGCTAAAGTATGTGTCTCTTGAGATAGGACCTTGGATTATTATTACATCCAAGGGGAGTTGTGCATTGTGGAGCTGTTGATATAGTTTCATGAGATGGATCAAGTTTGACTGAGGGCTTTGTACATATTATATTTATGGGAGCTCTTTATTTGGCACGAGAATGAAAGTTCTTGCTTTCAATGGGATATAGGTGAAGTACTCAGTGCCAGTAAATTTGGCTTAGAAGGGGCATACTATTTGGAGTCAGTCATTATATAATGGATCAAAAGAGAGAAAAGACAGAGCTAGCAAAAAAAAAAAATGAATATATCATGGAGGAAAAAGGTTGTCATTTGATAGCTCAGACAAATAAGAATTGAACAAAAGGTTTGTGCCTTTGCAAGCACCAACAGAGAAGGAATCCTTAGGCAGCTCTGATACCATAGTGGAAATGTGTAAAATGTGATGCATGAACCTCTGAAACAAGTAAATAACTTCTTTATACTGATTCCAAATTTAATGGAGCATTTGTCTTATTATTACATGTTGTCCATTGCAGTTTATCTGGTGGGACAGATAACAATGGCCAAAACAGTTCATTATTCAATTTTCTTGACAGTTACTTATTTGCTTAGAAATTACTAATAATACTGACAGTGTAATTTTTTTTTTCTGGTATTGGGGATCAAACTCAGTGGCAGGTGCGGTACCACTAAGCTAAATCCCTAGCTTGTAATTTTGTTTATATAATTGATTGCCTTTAACTTGGTCCAATGCATTTTGTAGGTCTAATCATTCTGGAACTGTGATCTTGTCCTGAGCCACAAAACTGGGTCTTACCCAGGATTGCTAGTCCCAGGACCTTTTGTTAGTGATATTCTGGCCTTTACTTCTGTAGTCATTGAACATGTCTTAGTAACTTTATTGTTATGTAATGGCAAACTTTGTTGTATATTTTTTTCATTTCTTTGATTATGGAGTATGATAGCTTTAAAAACTTAAAAAATTAGACTGTTATAATCACTGTTCTCCATTAAAAGTGAAAGTAAAAAATATTAAGGAATTTGCCTTCACTTGGTTAATATTTTGGTCGAGATATTAAAAGAAAATTAGGATAAGCAAAATTAGTGACATATAGTTGCCACAGGATTAATAATACCTGATACATAGATAATCTTTTGTATAATATATCTTAGTTCCATTGCCTAAATCTAGAAGTGTAAAACCACATTTAAAACACTTGAAAATACTTGCCTAAGTAGTAATTGTTTTGAGAATCTGTAACCATTGTTTTAAGTGGGCAGTCTTATACTTCCATAGATTGGTTAATTTTAAGAACCAAATAACTATCAAAATTTCATAAAGATTATGTTGTGCATTTTGCTATCAGTTAATGTCATGAGAATTTATGAACTAGGAAAGTTACATTCATATGAAACAAAGATTTATTAATCATTTTATTTCCCTAATAATTACTGCCATTACTCAAAAAGAACACAAAGGAGGAAAAGACCTTAGTGCCACTGACTACCTTGAAGAGGAGAAATATGAAAGAGGCAAGAAAAACAGAAAACACAAAACAACATGGCAGTTAGAAACCTAAATATTGGTAATTACAATAAATATAAGTAGAATAGATCAGTCAGTTAAAGATATAGGTGGTCAGATTTGATAAAAATAAAAACATCTGAGACTAGATTTTTAGGAAGCATATAACAAGGATACAGAAAACAGAATGGAAAATTTTATTTCAGGCTCATTCTAATAAAAGCATATTGATATCAGGAAAAATAGGCAAAAAGCACTAGTATAGATTAAGATAATAGCATAAAGTGTTCATTTGACTGGATATAGGAATTTAAGGACCCGCGAACATAGATACAAAATATAGAAAGCTAGAATATATAGACACAGGAGGAAAATAGCCAAATCTCCAGTCCTAGTGGGACGTTTATATACTTTTACCTGTGTTGGGCTGACAGCCATAAAATTTAGAAGGATATAGATTTCAAGAACTTGGGTCACAAATTTGACCTCATGAATAGACATAGACCATTATAGTTTCTGCGTAACATGCTCTCTTCATGCACATAGGGAACTTTGACATTAAGTGTAAAGCAAATCTCAAATTTCAAGTGATTAGAACATGCATTTTTTGTAAGCATTTGGAATTATGCAAGGAACCAATCAAAAGATAACTATTGGGAAGACTGTTTTAGTAAAAATATGTATTTTATAAAATAAAACTTTAATGAAAATTTTATTTACAAAAATTCTTATAAAGGAAAAAAAAAAAAGCCAGAAACTCACAGAACACATGATTACTGAACTTAGTAGCTAAAAATTGATAGTTGGAAATGTTTTGTTTTTTTTTCTGTCCAGATGTTAAACCCAGGGTCTCACACATGCTAGGCAAGCCTTATACCACTGAGCCCCACTTCCAGCCCTGGCAGTGTTTCACAGCTTTTGTAAGAAAATAATTTTCACTCTGTATTTTAAAAGAGTGGGAATCTAAATCAAGTATCAGGTTGAAAAAGTAATTTGTCACATGCATGCAGTAATAAGCTATGTACTCTTGAATTACAGAGGGTCTTTTTGGAGGAAAAACAAGGCACATGAAGTGTTAAGGTAGGTATGTTATTTTTCTGGTGATCATACCCAAGATCTTAAATGTTTTTTTCTTTTAAAAATTTTCCACATTATTCCAATTTAATTTCTATTCCTAAGGCATTTCTGTTTTTCTATTTTTTGTTTTCCATTATTCATCATTGCAACCTTTTCTTGAGTAGAGGTGGCTATGTAAATTCCATAATGGCATGGAAAATTTTTAAGAAATATTAAGTGGATTATATCCTTTTTTTAAAAAAAGTATTCTTTTGTTAAAGTGTTTGATTTAATTCTGAATAGCCACCTTCAAATTTTAATGAATGTCTTTCATCTTTGGGGGTTACATTGGTAATTGGTGGCACTTAGACTAAAAGTTGGTAGATGTTAGTCCACATTTGGATTTATAAAAGGTATTGAATGTGGGAACTCACATGATTTCCAATTTTTTAAATAACCATAATTGCTGAAAAATTTAAAACAGATGAACTGAGAAGTTACATTTATATCCTTTTGGAATTAATATAATAACATAGGTTTTCTGATTTTATTCTTTGTAAAATAAATAAAAAATAATGTGTAGCTTTTTTTGTGTGTAGGGGGCATTGTAGGGGAAACTCAGGGCCTCATTCTACCACTGAGCTATACATCCAGCCATGCCTCTTTTACTGGTTGGTAATTCTCTTTGTATGGTTTCTTTCATGGCTTACCCAAGAATTGTCTGGAGTCCATTTCTAAGTACCTAGTGGAGCTCCCCACCTACGTAGACTTTTTACAAGCAAAGATACTCTTCTTGCAGATGTTTAGAAAATCAGTACCAATTTCAACTGAGTTTAAAAAATTAAATGATTTTAATATAGAAAAACTACATAACTAATCATATTTTTCTAAGATTATGATGCATAGTTTATAATTTTTAAAGTACTATAACTTTTAAAGTACTATAAAGTACTATGTAATAGTTTGCAATATAGTAGGCAAATAAAGTATAATATGTCACTTAAAAATTCAACCAAAAGGCTGGGCGTGGTGATGTATGCCTGTAATCCTAGCACTTGGGAGGTCTGAGGCAGGAGGATCGCTGTGAGTTCGCGACCAGCCTGGACTACATAGTGAGTTCCAGGTCAGTCTCAACTACATAGTGAGACCCTGTCTCAAAAAAAAAAAAAAAAAAAAAAAAAAAACAAAAAAAACAAAAAAAATCAACCAAAGTCAAAGTCAAAAGAGACATTGCCAACTCATCATTTTGTTTCCTCAGCTGTGTATATGGCAACTGGAGGCCTTATTTTTCGGATGTGCTTGATGATCCATTGCTACCCATATCAAGTGCAGCATATACTGTACATAGACAATACTATTTCCAATACAGAAATTCCCCAAATTAAAACTTCCCACACTTGCAGCCAGCAGACCCATGATTATGTAACAGAATCCTCTCTTCCTCTAGGGGGAAGGAGATGCCCTGGTCATTGTAACCAGAGTTCCTTTTCTCCCACTACTGTACAAGTCACACGCACCAGGTGGTTAAAACTATGGCAACAGCACACTGGGCCATTAAAAATCTGGGACAATCAACTCAGCACTAGCTGGTCACATATCCCTAAGAGGTTTTAAAACATATGGGACAGAAAGGTTTATGGTCTAACAGCAATCTTCAGTTTAATTATTTCTGTCACAAGCTATTAGCAAACTTAAGGAGGCCTACTGTTAAAAGAGAATTGAGGCCAGGCATGGTGGTGCATACCTGCAAGTCCAGCTACTTGGGAAGCTGGGACACAAGTTTGAGATCAGCCTGGGCAACATAGGGAGACCTTGCCTCAAAGTCCAGTTATAAAAATGTGGGTTTATTTAATTTTTTTGATGGAATACCTTTCATTAAATTATATATAGATGTAAACCACTTCCTTAGTAACACCAGAATTGTAGAAGCAAGTAGGAGCATCAGAAACAACTTGTCTTTAGACTTAGGTTTTTATTCCCTCAAAGTAAAATTTAGGTTTTCAACTTAAAGTTTCCAAAAATTTGGCAGAGAAGTTTCCAGGGGCCTCATATCACTAAAGGTAGTAATGCTGTTTGTTCATGTTTATATTTAAACCAAGCAATAAAGTGGTTTAGGTTTCCTTTGGAGTTCTTCAAGCCTGGCTTCACTGTGCCCATGACCCACCATCTTCTCAGCTAGTGGTCCAATGGAATAGGGCTAACTGCCGAGGTGGCTTTGATTCTTCACACAGCTTTTGTTTTATTCGTTTACCTGTCAAGGACAGTAAACCTATCTGGGCATGGTGGCCATGCCTCTAATCCCAGCATTTGTATCCTGGCATAAGGCTGAGGCAGGATGATCACCATAAGTTCATGGCCAGCCTGGTCTGCATAGTGAGTTCAAGGCCAGCCTGAATGGTATATAGCAAGACCCTGTCTCAAAAAACAAAAAGATAGGAAATATAAGAAATATTGATAGAATATAACAAATATGGCATGTAGACATGAGAACAGATCAGCAAAGATGATCTTCAGTAGTCCTGTTACTTTCTAGTAGGGATATAAGTTGAACAAAAATTTTTTTAACCCCACTGAATTTTGCTTTTGTGTACTTAAAAAATTAATGGACTACCAGTATTAATGTCAGACTTTTTAGCATTTCCCTTTTCCCTATATTTGCTTTTACATTTGTTTCATATAGATGTTGAATGTGCTTTCTTCAGATTGTCTGGTTATTATAAAAAATTGCCTTAGTTTAAAAAATAAAAGAGCTCTGTGTACCAGGCAGTGGTATAAAGTGCTTGTTTCGCACACTGGCTGACCTAAGTTTAATCCCTGGGGGGGGGAGTAAAATGTCTGTCTTTCTAGATATTTTCTAATTTGTGACCCCTCCTCCCACACTAACATATACTTCATTCATTGACATTATAGGCCTTGTATCCAAGCGAGCTTCTCTGGAGCTACACATTTGGTTAAGTCTAATTGTTTTAAAATACTTGTTGCTCTCTGTACCTATCTGAGGAGAGTCAACTCCATCATCTACTGAGATTTAGGAAATCTAGAAACTTTGCTCACTCATTGAACATATCACACATCAAGTCCCTATTTATTAGGTACTTGGTACATCCTAATCATTTGATCTACCATAGCAGAAGTGCTGAATGGCATGAAGTAAGAGGGGAGAGCATCTCTGTCTGGTGTTATGTGCCTTGCAAAGCAGAGCGGCAAAGTCAGGAGTAAAACGGAGAAAGTTTCATATTTTGTGCAGATTCTTTGTGAAAATCTCGGTAGCCATGAAAGAGGACAATAGCTACAGGGCAAAGCAGATGTCTCAGAATTAATTTGGTCCAAGAACCTTCCTCCATTTGCCCTGCAGACCCCAAAGGTCATAGGTACAGTAAGAATTCCTACCCTCAGGGTTTAATTACTGAATAATATTTCTCTCCAGAATGCACAGAAGAATAGCATCCTCCAAAGATTCCCATAAAGCTTAAAGATGCAGTCCTGGGATTGCTGAACTCTGTAATGGAGGAACTGCCTCAGAATTGGCATGATACCACTAAGAGTTCTTTTCATCAAACTCCAAACAGGAAGTCCCAGAATCTCTTTGGCTGGAATGTTGGCACCTAGGTGTCACTGTAGTAGTCTTGTTATTGGAACAGACATTTTAGGAAAGTTATCCAAAGTGTTTTATTTTAATGCATTTCTGGTCAGGTGTAGAATTACTTGTCACAAATAAGCAAAAATACAGAATAATTTAGAATTTTAAAACCTAGATTCTGTGATTCTTTTAACAGCCTGCCAGTATAGTCCCCAATTCACCATTTTAGCTAAGATATCAGTTATATTTCTCCATTCTTTGTGGGGGCAAAAACCTTAGAAAGGGAACGTATTCACCATGCTGGTGGCTAGCTAGCCTGCAGTGGAGGACTTCTTCCTTTACAACCCTGATTTCCAGAGTGTCACAGGCCTGGATGGAATCTCCTGGCTCTGCTCTCTTCATAGGCTACATTCTGCTCAAAGCCAGGAAGGAAGCCATTTGGCAGCTCACACACAACTAGCAATCCAAGAAGAAAAGGCTGTCTTCACTTGCCACTGTGGCAAAAAGCATCCCATGAGAGTAAGCTGCTCATATGCCTATCCCTTCACTAATACCTGTGTCTCCCACAGGATGCCCTAAGGTTCTGTGAAGGCTAGAAATGAAGAAAACAAAACAAAGCAAAAAACCCAACAACAACATCAACAAAAAATAAAGCAGAGAAACTTTGACAGTTCTTATAAACAGAGTCTGAAAATCAGGGCTCTGATGTAGATGTTTTTGGAAAAAGCTGCAGTAATGTTCCCAGCCATGCCCTAGAAATGGATGCACATATTCTTAACTATAGAGAGAAATGGTTAAAGTAATGCTTACATTAAATGCTTAAAACCCCCTGCATTTTGGCATCACCTATCTAGGATGTATTCTTATTTACTGTAGTGCAAGTATCTATGTACAGAGGGCTCAGAAATCAAGTCTCTGGGGAGACTGCCAATTGGATTAATTTTCAAAATCAATATCAATGCTCAGAGCTGCTACAGCCTTCAATCCTATAGAAAATTCTAACTGCGTAGTGATTCCAGAGAGCACTTAATTCTATTTTGACATTACTTTTATAGGAAAACTTTTCTATGAGTCATACCTTAACTTATGCAGTAAGCTTAAAAAGAACATTTAATGATTAGATTAGCTAATTGTTCCAAATATTTCTCCCTCATTAAAATAACTTACTACTGAAATAAACTGTCAAAGATCACCAGTACAGTACAAGAAAAAAGCAAGAACAGCTTATACATCAATTCAGGAATATCATTAATGGTATTAAGTTTTATTCTGGATTCTTTGCATCTACTAAGTAAATGGCTTTTAAAAGTAAATATAATTGAGAAAGAGATCTACTGTGCAAATCAAGAGAGTATGCAAGGGCTGGGGATTTAACTCAGTGGATCCACCCCCTGCCTTGCAAGTGCAAGGTCCCAAGTTCAGTCTTCAGTATTACAGAAAAAAAAAAAGTATGCAAGAGGAAAAAAAGATGCAAAAATCACCAGTCTAAATCCAATACAAAGATTACAGTTTATCTTACTTTTAAGACTTTGTAATTTCAGCTCTTAGGGAGCCTGAGGCAGGAAGGATTACAAATTAGAGTCTTGCCTGGGGAAATTAGCATAACCCTATCTCAAAAAAATTTTAAATGGGTTAGGGGAGACTAGAGTATAGCTCAGGGTACAGCACCTCTGTGTATCAATCCCTAGTAATAAAAAACAAACCCAAAACAAACAAACAGATGCACTCAGCATTTACAGGACATCATGTGCACCTAAATCCTAAAGATAAATTCCTAACTCTTTCCTTATCTGAGGTCATATGCCTCTCTCTTCAGTACTGCAAATACAGCTGGGTAATTTTGGTGTCTATGCCATTGATTTACAAATTTGGTTTTATTGGCAGATTTTTGGCTTCTCATGTCCAGTGAAAGATAAGAGGGATGTACAGAGAGCTAGGCAGGAGAATAAAGAGAGAGAGAGAGAAAGACTGATAAAGAGGAGAAACAGGAGAAAAACATAAAGCCCAAGAGTGTGAATGTACAGAGGTGCCAGAGTCTAAGAGATTAAGCTGCAGCCATACAAACACCTCATTCCCATGAGACTCAGAGAAGCTGTTTAGGTAAATGTGGTTGAGTGGGTATTTTTCTGATGAGTTTAGATTTTCAAAGAAAATGTTTAAAAGATTGAAAAGTACATCATATATAATGTGTGTGTGTGTGTGTGTGTGTGTGTGTATATATATATATATATTTATGTATATGTCCTACAAATTAGTACCAGGAAGTAAACTCATAAGATTATAAAAAGTTGAAAAAAATTCATTTACTTAATATTGTAACAGTTACAGACACCTATACCTACTTTATCAAGTAAATGAATCTTCAGAATATACACCAAAATTCCCTAAACATGAGAAAAAAACTAAAATCCAAAGATAAGTGAAGATATTCATGGATTGAATGTTAGACACTTCAAAAAGCCACACCCTCCCAATTTGTGTGAATTGCAGGGTAGGAGCAAGTGGATAAGCTCTTGGAACATCAGCCTTAATCTTTAGAGAGAGGTAACAAAACATGCAGGCTGCTGGGAGCTGGCGAGGCCCTACTTCTTAGTATGGGTGGTGATTGCCCAGGTGTTTATTTTTCGTTTGGTTGAACAGTATATCTGCTTTATGTACTTTGTGTTATATTTCACCAAGAAAGTAAAAAGGTTAAGACTACTATTTCAGGATAACTAGAGAAGGGCAAATACTGTCCTCAGTTTTCCGAAGTTAGGTATTAGCATGAATCTGTAGCAGTTCTTAGAAACGGAGAATAATTTTCAAAAGCTAATGATACAGGAATTCTTAAGATACAAGACTGTAAAACCTCTGTCATCAATACTATCAGGAACTATAGCCTGTAAGAGCTATAAGGTGTCTTATTTATACAGCCTCAATCTTTGTGATAAAGGGATGGAAGTGAAGGCCAAAATGAGTTTAGAAATACTGCAACTAGTTGTTCCAGCACTCATGGCATTTCATTTTGGCTCTGGAGTGATCCAAAGCTCTATGCCTGCTCTTTCAACATAAATGATCATAGACAGTTAATATATAGTATTTAAAGGATAATGAATTTAGGAATTGCACATAAGTTCAGGAGGTATTTTCTGAAGTTAGGACCCAAAGCCTCTGTTCAAACAGTATAATGGTAAAATTATTTTATGTAGACTAATAAATTTATGGACTAGTGAGTAGGAAGCTGAAGGTGGCCCCCTTGATGGCTTCTATGTCATCTGTGAAGGATCCTGTGAGGAGGGAGGGGTCTGGGAAGAATAAGGAAGATTGAAGAGTTGATGTGCAGAAGACACAAGAAATCAAATTCCAACCCAAAATGAGATTAAAATTTACATACAGCAAACAGTATAGTTTTCTCCAATGGAAAGTTAACATTTTATAAGTAATGCCATCATCTATGCAAATGAATGCTCATTGTATTTTAACAAAGAACACTGGCCCTAATTTCAAACTATTCACAGTTTTTATATACACGATGTCCTGATGCCTTCCATTACTTTCATTTTTAGAACCCTTGTGGCAGATTTTAATGAAATGTATCAGTAGAATTAAATAATGTGATTTAAAGAGGATTAGGTTTGACCAGATATGTTCCACCCTAATTTAATCAAAGAAAATGAGGAAAAATGGCAGCTTAGCTATAATCATATAATTAGGGTTTCCCCAGTAGATACAAGAACATAAACCACTTTCATAGGCATGAAGTGTTGTCTGTTGAATTGTTTTGAGTATCTGTTACTGCAAAGCAGCAAACATGAACAACCGAGTTTAAATCCAATAGCTTCCAGAACCAAGATACATTATGTAAAGGTACAAGATCCCAATGATGAGTGTAACATCTAAAAAGTACCAATAAACTTTTAAAAAATCCAGTAGCTTACTTGTTTAACTTATTTAATGCTATTATAATATTGAGATATTTAAACAGTATAGTCAGTATTTTGCCTTTATCCTTTGGAATATATTTTTAATAAGTGCAAGAGTTAATGCCTTAGAGTATTTAAAAAGTCTACTCAACCTATAAAGTCAATGTGAATTCCCAATGAAACTATATGTGAGGTGTGGCTATGATATACTTGGAAAGATAGTACAGATTGATCATTTGATTAATTTTTCTCAGGAACTTCTAGAGCACTAAATGACACCAAAAGTGTGTCCTTAAAAACAAAATGTTAAGACTGTTTAATTGCTTATACCAACATTTTATTTAGTTTCTAGGTCATGGGTACTGATGAAAAATGGCATTTCAAAAATAGCTTTTCCTCATATTCAATTTGCCAGACATAAATGTAAGATTTAAAATGAAGTACTGTCCTTGGATTGGTTCACAGACTTAATATTTTTTGTCTTAAAAAATAATCTGAATCTTGGTGAAATGGAAAAGTCTAAAATGTGGATTCTAGATAGCTTCTACCATGACATGTAACTTGGGCGAATTAGTTACCCTCACTCTTGTTGGGTTTCTCATCTCTGGTGTCATGGAATGTTATTGAGGACATGGAAATACATTCTGGCTGGAGGCTGACACAGTGATGCTCCAACATGTTAGACTACTCTCATGACCAATCATCTGCATGGAATTCGTGGTGAATGGTCTTCACTCAACAATTACCAACATACAGTGGACCCTTGACTTACAAACTTGATTGGTTCTCAAGGGCTGGTTGTAACTCAAGTTGTAAGTCAGTACTGCTGAGATCTGGATGTTTACCTGGGTACATGCTGTAGATAACAAAAGGCACATGAATCTTTTATAAACCTAATTAACCCAAGTTTTTTGCAAGTCAGGTCAGTTGTAACTTGAGTGTCCACTGTAGTCCCTGTGACTTGTATTGTCTGTGTATATTTAGAATCTAGTTATTAACTGTTTCCATCAGTGACAAGGGAAATAAGCTGGAAGGATTCTAAGGGAAATTTATTAAAACCACTTTATTGATGGATTTAAATATAAATAGAAACAAATAGCATTACTACCTGTAGTGGTATGAGGCCCCTGGAATTTCTCTGCCAGATTTCTGGAAACTTAAGTAGAAAACTTAAATTTTACTTTATTTTACCTGTTGGATATGATCATTGGTTAATTTCTATTTCTTTACATTTGGAGTATTTGAGATCAAATTTGGGACCTTGTGCTTGTGAGGCAGGAGGTGGAATCACTGAGCTAAATGCCCAGCCCTAAAATGGTTATATTTAGAGAAGTCTTACTTCTATTTCTAATTCTTCCACTCCTTTCCAGTATATCCCATAAGTAGCTATTTTTATTTTTTGTTGTAAAAACAGTAAGCAAATATTAACTGAATATTTATTGAATACTGATAGAATTCTATATTCTGTTTTTTCCTTACTTAAAAAAAAAACAATATATCTTAGAGATGATGCCATAGTAGTGCATAAAGATCTTCCTCATTTTTTTTACAGCCGCATTAAGTTGAGTGATTTTGCATGTGTGATTTTATTTGCTATTGAAAATTTCTCCTTTATAAGAATTTTTATCTTATACTGTACTTTCATCAGTGTTTTCAGTTTTCTGTTTCTTCTCAACCTTGTCAAGAGTGGATTTTTGCCAGATAGGTGAGAAGTGCTTAGTGTTAGTTTATGTTTCTCTGGAGGATAGTTCAACATCTCTTAAAATGCTAATGGCTTTTGCCCTTGTTTTCTTTCAACTGTTCATTCCTGTCTTTTGCCTATTTGTTTATCAGGTTTTTGGTGGTTACAGCCTTGATTTTTAAAGAGAAAGCAAGATTATCTCTTTGGGAGACAAACTGAATATTATGTCCCAGCTCCTCATTTGTTGTTTGACTTTTTGACTTTGTTTTTAAAGTGTTTGCTATGTGTAATTTTTTAAGAATGTCTTTTTTATAGTTTTATTTTTCTAAGGTTGTAATTTCATGTGATCTAGACCTTTAGGTAGATAATTTACATAGAGGGTGTAGTTAGGATTTACTTTTCATACCTGCTTTGCCCAGCTGCTCACCTTTTTGGACTGTTTACAAACAAGCTGTCACAAATACTTTGTTATTCCAGTCCTGTCATGGTTTCTTTTCTCTATACCACAGAATGTAATTTCTGGAATTTTGTCCTATACTCATTGTCATCTGTAAAACAAGTGACTAGTGATGTTAACTCTGTAGGGTTGCACTCATGCCCTCTTTTTCCTCTGCATTTGCAGTTAATTTCCCTAATCTGTGTATTTGGATCTCTTATCTAGGTCACACATTTATAAACTTCTTATATAAAGGGTCAGAAGTAAAAGTTTTAGTCTCTTTCACAATTACAGTGGTTGTAGCATAAAAGCAGCTATGGATACTGTATAAATAAAAGACAAAACTTGTTTTCCCAGCAAAACTTTATTTGCAAAACCAGGTGGGGGATAGAAGGGAAAGAGTAGGCACCTGTGGTCCAAGGGCTATAGTCTGCTGACCTGCAGTGTAGACTGTTACAATTTAACTCTCCTCCAATCTTTTTGTCTACTTCCTTGTGCTAATTTCAGTTAAGTCAAATCTCAGTTGTCTTAACTAGGAAATTAGACAATGGAGTCAAACCTCCAGGGAATGCAGTATGTTGTTTGGATGTTGATGATTAGGTCTTACTTACTTTATTTTTGCATATGAATAATGAGAATAAAATTGCAACACAAAATTAGGGAAATGGTTTTCTTAGAAAATTAGAATACCTAGACCACCTTTAAATTTCTGCTTATTGGATGTTGATGCTGCTGACCTTAATGCCTTTAAAGATTAGTATTGACAGACTATTAAAAAGTCTCCTACTGCAGAAGTCATAATTCTGAGAGACAATGATCTTCAACGGGGGAGTCTTGTCATATTTTTATGAATATTTTATTGTCTTCTCACTAAAATTAAACCTAGTAATAATGATATTGGTGAATAAAAAAATCTGAAACAGATAAAATATGTAAGATTGAGTTAAATATTGTTGAGTAAATTCTGTGAAGAATGATCATGTCTTGGTGTTCCAGAGAAGGAAGGATGTTCAAGCTTCTTCCCAAGAGCCTGAAGTTGCCCTGGCTGCACCTCACCTACTTTATAGACATTCATTGCTTTTCTTCCTTGGAGAGGGCTGTTAAAGTGAGCATTTAAAAATCTCCTGTTGTCCAGCTCACTTTTGTGGAAACATTTATTCCTTTCCAGATTTTATCAGAGGGATTACATATTTGATATCTCTTTTTATTGTATTTCCATCCAGTTTTCCTGGTTTTGAAGCACAGTAGTCCATTTGGTGTAGGGAGGATTGAGTGAAATGATCAGTTTAGAATTAAGATGAGCATGAAGTGGATTAGATCATAGGATGATAGGGTTGAAGGGGTGATTAGTGAGGACCGTAGCAGAAGTGACCCACTGAGAACTCTACGACTTTGTCAAGTGTGTGCCACTGGGACTTTTGCATACCCATTCATCATTTCTTCTTCTAAAATGAGAAGCACTTGGAGAGGCTCTGGTGTGCCGCCTTTGTTTTCCCACTGTGTTCTAGATTTCTAGGCTATTTTGAGAACTAAACAAGGTGTTTAATACAAAGCATTTAAAGCAATGCTTGATGTATATTAAGAAATGAAAGCTATTACACAGTAGCATTTGATTGCCAGTAAGTATTATAAACTGTTACCTGTTGTCTCTTTTATATACAAAAGGGGCAAGAATGCTCATTTGTGTACTATCTCTGGCCACTTTTTCTTTATAGTTATAAACTGAGTAGATGGGACAGATTATATGGCTACAAAACAAAATATTTAGAGCCTGGCTTATTTGTCTTTTTGGTTTTTTTTGAGACAGGGTCTCACTATGTAGTTGAGACTGACCTGGAACTCACTATGTAGTCCAGGCTGGTCTTGAACTCACAGCAATCCTCCTGCCTCAGCCTTCCAAGTGCTGGGATTACAGGCGTGCACCACCACGCGTGGCTGAGCCTGACTTGTTATAGGTGAGTTTTCCAAGCCTTTTGTGTAGTGTCTTCTAATCCAAAGTAGAAGTTAATAAAATATTATCAATTATAGAACAACTTTTGGAATATACTTAGTCTTCTTTTCTTGTTCATACTGAGGCAAACAGTGTAGTACAGTATAAAAATAGATAGCTCAAAATAAGATATTTCCTTAGGTTTTCATTTATATTACTACTAAAGAATTGATTTTGAAAAAGTATTGTAAAATAGTAAAACATTACCATTTGCAGTAACCCATGTGAATTAATTCGAAGTTTTCTTTCACAGAAAAAAACCCCTATAACATTTGTTGTATTTCTTTTGACTAAAGTACAAATTCCTTTTCATTTTTATAGCATGCTATATTTCACTTTCTTAAGAATGTTTTTCAGGCCAGGCCTGAACCATCCTGGTTTAGCTTACAGCACAGCACTCTAGGACCAGGGAGGCAGTGATGTCACCTTTCTGAGAAAGAACAGTTTGTTACCACGAAAGGAACAGGACTTTTACAATCTTTAAAAAAATATGTATCATAACTGTTATCTTACTGATTCAGGCCATAATAAACAGTATGAACATAGGCCTAAGATGAAGCTGGAGCTTAGACCTGATTTTAAATGGAGATATGAATATGACTTTGGTGAATGTGGTTTTGATAGCATGATTGTGAGTGTTTCAAAAGCACATCAGCTTCATGACTGTGTGGGTTTGCAGTACAGTCTCATTACTGGCAGGGAATATCAGGGAGTGGTGTTTTTGAGACAGCAAAGCAGATGGCTCTTTCCCATCAGTACAGGGTGTGCCAGCTACAGGAGACAGCTACACAATTGTGAACCCTGACAGAGAGAGAAAAAACAATTGCCATCAGTTCTTAAAAGTCTTTATCCTGTCTTCAGAATGATGGGAAAAGTAATTTTGTCTTTATTTTTTTAAGGTATGCATTAAATGTACAAATGCAGCCAGTAATTTGAGTTCTCATGAAAATGGTGGAAGATGATATATCAAAAGGAAGCCAACTCTTACGTTTGACATTTCTGGGATAACATGGTGGCAGACAACTTGAATCTAATAAAGTGCTTCCAAGTTCCTTTTGAAATACCATAAAAGTCGGCAAAAACAGACAGTTGTACTATAAAGCAAATACCATATGCAATATGGTTTGTGGAGTGGATCAAGAACAATCCTGAATTATATAATAGCACATCTCCAATTATCTGAACTAGAACAAGATGAATGTCCTTACACAAAGAAAGGCACACTTAAAACTTCACTTACGTGGTATGCCTGACTTCTAGAACACTTGATAGTCATGCTGAGTGGCCAGAGGTTTTCACTCAGACTGCAGAATATGCTAGGGCCCTTAAGTTTTTTCTTTCTTTCATCTCTACTAGATTTTTTTGCCCTCTGTATATAATATGTAGCCCTGCAGAGAGAGGGAAATGAAAAGGGTGCCCTGTACCCTGGGTGCATATGACTAAAGTTTTCAGGGCTGGGGTGTTGCTCAGTGGTAGAATGCTTGCCTAGCCTGCGTGAGGCTCTGGTTCAATCTCTAGCAACACACACGCACACACACACACATGCCCAGAACATAAAACTAAAAAAACTTTTGGAACAGGTGGAGACAGGCAGAGCTGTGTTTCAGTGTGCTGCTGATGGTACATGTGATATAGCTAACAGGAGGGCCTGATTCTCAGCAGGAAGTTGTCCTCTCTCCAGGTATATTAAAGAATACTGTAACATCCCATGTTACCAGTCGTGCTGGGGGGTAGGACATGGCTTATTTCCAGATCTGAAGCTGAAGGAGGGGAGAGCCTGCTGACATCTCGTGAACACTGAAGAGATTAAAGTAGTGCTGCCCTCTCTGTGCATGACCCTTGAATCTAGATGGACCCCTTGCCAAAGGTGAGTATATGGAAGAAACTCAGTGTGGCTTATGAAATATCTAGAATGTATAGGAAAGGAATGACATGTATATCTCCCTGGAATGATTACATGTGGAAAAGGCAACACATTTGGTATAAATCTCTGGTATCTTAGGGAAAGAAGAAAAAAATGAAATTGTCTTTGAGGAAAAAAAATCAGAAGGCCCAAGGAGGAACGGGCTGAGATCAAAACAGGAATGTCAAAGAAGCTTGTTGAAATAAGAGAACAGAGAAACTAAAATGGCATTAAGGCTTAAAACAGATATTAAGGCAATTGGAAGAAGACTCCATCTCCAGAAATGGAAGAGTAAGTAATACAGATAATGAATGTGAACATTCCCAGAATGCAGAGAAGAAAGAAGCAAAGATATGCAAATATGCAAAGTGGATGTGAAGGAAAAGAAACAGGTCTTTAATCCAAGAGGTGTTCCTGAGCCTGAAGCCTGAGCAGTAATCAGGGAAATCAAGATTAATTTTTTTGGGCTAGTGGCGAGAGTAAATAGTAAATGGACCCCTGAGGACTGGCTAAAATTAAAGGAAAAGGTTCTTACTTAGCCTCGCCTGGCAAAATATTTGAATTTTAAGAATAAACCAATCCCAGGAGATAGAGCAGGTTACATGCAGAGGAACACAAATTAAATTTGTCTGAGGTATCTTGTCTATTAAATGCCAGAAGTGTGAAAATCTGTAACCCAGTAATTATGTTCAATATGGTTTAATGATTGTTTAGTCATGTTGTAGCCACCCTTTAAAAAGCTACTTAAATATATGCTTCATCTGTGGTAGAGACCATCCTTGGATTTTTATTTCTTTGTCTTTATTTCTTTGACTTTAAAGGGAGAGGCTTTAAAGGGACACAAAACCTTATAACCATCTGACCTTTTATATACAGAGCCTGCCAAAAAAAATGCATACACATTTCAGGAAAAGAAAAGCTTGTATAAATACTTTAATACTAAATTTCTTGAGACATCATGAGATTAATACAAGTTACCTTTGGCCTGTACAATTACAAGAGATGCTCAGAGTGGTTGGACATTAGCTTCCAGACATTTATTAGTACGGTGAACTTTTTGGGTAATCTTGATCATTGTGATTACTGCACATGCATTTTCAGTTTCTTCTCTAAAGGCTGGCAGTGTAGTGGGTTTTCTGCAATATACAACATCTAGGGTCCCCCTTATGAGGGAAACACCATCTGTTGAAGAAAAAAATCATACTGTTTTCCTTTTCCCAAAGTGTGTATACATATTTTTGGCAGACTGTATTTATGTGTCAGGTCCTATACAGGTGGTTAGCAGTATGGGCCAGCTAATTTAATGAACTGGTCAGGAAATTGGTTAATCCAAAGGGAAATAGCCCAAATAACAGAGAATTAAAACCCTACTGATGAAATGCACCAAAACAATCTGACTATATGTCCTTCCTTTATAAAAGGCATATTCAAAATAAAATGGCCCAAAAGCTTAAATTTCTCAAGGACATTGAGAAATGCAAATGTAGAAATTGTAAGAATGCAAAAAAAAGCATTAAAATGGGACAAAAATTATGAAAACAAAATGAGTTAAATGTTAAAATGGCAACATTAATTTACTTGAAGAAAATAAAGCTGAAAAATTTTATACTTTTGAGGTAGAAAAGGATTTCTTTTATGACCATGCAAAACAAAGTAACATCTAGAGCTTTTTTGTGACATAGAAACCCTTATAAACAAGAGGGAAAGACAAACCACAAATTAAGAAAACGTGAGTAACTTGTATTACAAAAGAGGCAATATCTCTTAACTATAGAGAACTCTTAAAAATCATTGTCTGTATAGGTGGAATGGCCAAAGGTAGGAACAAGCAATTCAAAGAAGAAATATGGCTAAGTACATGAACAGTAGTTATCCGAGAAATACAATTAAGGACAGTGAAATAATGCATTTTACTTGTCAGATTGACAGGTTAAGATTCCTGTATTGGCAAGAAGGTTATTAAGATTCATGACCATACATGCATAACTTTCCCATCAGGTGGCCATTTATTAATTTTATTTGTAAAAAGACTGATAAAAGTGACTAGATTGGTTTGTACCACAGTGATACAAGTCACCAGATGGAATAGTCATGCATGTATTACTGGTGGTGTAAGCCAGTGAGAATGTGTTAAACATGCGTAGGAATGTAGATTTATATAAATTTTCTGGTAGGTAGTCTGATGATATCTCTCAAATTAAGAGTACTTGGTGACTAGGTTGTTCTACTTGTATGCATTTATCCTAAGATAATAAATAATTGGGTACAAGTAGATATTTATGTTATTGTGAAATCTACTATTTGACCTTATCATATTTTCTCCCACCCCCTCTGCCCCCGTTATTTCCATTTTCTTAATATTTCTTTTGGACCTTCCTGTATCATTGCTTCACTTCTCAATGCTGTGTCCTTATGTTTCATGTATTTTCTATAATAGTAATTTCCTTAATTTAACTTCAATGTTACCAACTTTTTTCTGTCAACCATCCTAACAGTCAACCATTTTGAAAATTTTAGTTTGACTTTTAACTTCCAGAAATACTTTATTCTTGACAAATTATTTTTCTAGGCTTCTGTTTTGTAAAGTCTGTAATAGCTTTTGAAATACCTCTGATGATACTAATTAGAATTTTTAAAAACAGAAACATGGCTAGCTTTTGTGTGTATTCATCATGTTCTTTTTATCTCATTCTCCAGGACCTGCTGATCCTATGCTGGCTGTTCATATTTATTAATGGACTGGATTAATTAATACTGGTAGTTGTCATAGGTTTCTTCTGGATTTCCCTGAAATGGGAAGGTTTGCTGCAGGCCCTGTGGAGAGCCTGAGGCATGTGGCTTGAGAAGATGTCTGGGTGGAGAATTAGCAGACAAAGTGGGTCTCCCCCACAAATCACCACCAATATGAAAAGGACTTGACTCTCATAATGTGTATCAGACAGAGCTGTTCTTAGCCTCTACCCTTTGCTCCCTCTCATCTTTTGCAAAGGTTGGGAGTTCTCTTTCTCTGATGGCTCTCAAGCTCTAACTTGCATAGTTGGAGCTCTTCCCAGGTAAATCACCCCCCCCCACCTTGCAGTGCCAGGGGCAGTTGTGTGGGTGTACTAGCCTAGTTCTTCTAAACTTCACTTTTTCTTTTGAGATACTGGGAATTTTTCTATGTGCTGCCACATGTGCTGTCTATGTGTCTGTTGATTCTGAGACTCTCATAGGTACTTTGAGATTGGTTCTTGGTCTTTTGGGCCACAATGAACATTGCTGTCTTTCAGGGATACTTTGTATGCTTGGCTCCATGTGTTTTCTGTCCTTCAGGCATTTCATAAAATACATGGCCTGCCATGGCAACATTCTCTGTATTCCAGGATTCTTTAATTTCACTTTTTAAAACGACTTCCATCAATTCATGAGACACAGATCTCTATGTTCAATTGACCTGTTCTTTTGCCATGGGTGAATTTCCTCATTTTACATTGTCCTTCTGCTTACTGTATTCACTGTTTCCTCAGGAGCTGGGAGTGTGTACACATACTTGAGGGAATGCCAAAGTCAGGGTTGGATTCAAATCCAGGGTCTCATCTCTAAAACCCATTCTCCTAGCCTCTCTGCTCTCTTTTCTGGTTATTTGGTTTGGTGCTTCTCTTTCCTCCAGTTTGTCTACCTCAGACTTGGTGTATCATGTATTTATGTTCCCATTTGTAGGTAAGGATCTACCACAGATCATATTTCTATAGCTCTAGTGGGAAGCCCCTGTTTACGCAGGTGGTACTAGAGCATGCTTGATTTTGAGAAGGGGACCATTGATCGTGTTTGAGAATGATTATACAGAGATTGCCTTTCCTAAGGGAGGAAGAAAAATGCTTCATCAAAAGCCCAATGAGGAAGCTTTGGAGGAAAAAAAGAAACACCTCTTTTGCTAGAAAGAGGAAAGATGGGGCCAGGGATTTAGCTCAGTGGTTCTGCTGCCTGCTTTGCAAGCGGAAGGACTTGAGTTTGATCCGTGCCCCCCCCCCCAAAAAAAGAAAAGATGAAGTGTGGACCCAAGTAACTTGTATTTGGTGGCAGCAGTGCAGGAGGTAAACTGAGGATTTGGCCTCTGAGAAGATAGGTCAGAAGAGCCTCTGCTGGCTAAGGGGAGGAAAGATTACTGATGTATGTAGAAATTCAAGAGAGTATAATGTGGGTGGATATTCACCTGCAGAAAGAACCCCTCTGTGGTTGTGGAATCTGAATTTGCTTTCATTCTTTGAGTGTCATTAACTGAAGTGGAATTATTTTTAAAGATTTTAGTTGACAGTTTGAGTGCTTACCTCTAAGAACTTTTTTTTCATTTTTTTCTTTTATTGGCACATTTTAGGTATATAGTACAGTTACATTCATTATTGGGATCTTGTACCTTTACATGACAGGTGGTCTTGCTTCTCATTTTTTCCCCTTGTCCCTGCCCTCCCTTCACCCCCTCCTCCCCTCCCCATTTACACTTTATTTCCATTTATTCATTTTCTTATATTTTTTTCCCTTATTACCTTTCCCCTACCCTTCCCACTTTCCCTACACCTTTAGCCCATTTCTTCCCATTTCATATTGTCAGTTATCTCATTAGGATCTTATGTACTATCACAGTTTATTCACACCAGGTGTAAGAACTTTTTGCATAAAAAAAAAAGAAAAAACACATAATCGCTTAACAGTTTTACTTCAAGGGTCACTTGGGCATTGTGTTTGTCTACATACTGACTATCCCAAGTGTTGCTGGGGCAGATGTCACTTCAAACAGGAGGTACATTTGTACGTCTGCTTATTTGTTTTATATTGACTCTTTGTATAGTTTTTATTTAGAACATTATATTCACCTTTGATGTTTGTTTCTAGTGAAATCTAATAAAGTTTTGGTTATTTTCTTTTATTAATTTGTGTTTGTAAAAAATAATCTATGATGTTGTGCTACAGTCTATAAAAGCTGTTATATATAAGTGTTATACTTCTCCAGAACTTAATAATGCTCTTTTATAATACAAAATGGACACATTTGGGATACTAAGACTAAACAGGAAGAAATTGCCAAAAGATCTGTAAAAGAAGAAACTGAAAAAGGGAGAAATGTTAGCATATCAGAAAGGAAAAGTCTGTATTATGAACTGGAAAGGCAAACATACGTCTCCTTATTGTCAACTGTTCATAATGTAGAAATGGTAGAACTTGAAAGAAGGAATGAAACTAAAAAAATTCCAGTAGTGGTCAATGATTATAATAATTCTCTGGTTGGTATTGACAGAGTTGACCAACATCTAAGAAGCTATTTTGTAATAAAAAAGTGAGGGCTGGGGATTTAGCTCTGTGGGGCTGCCCCCTGCTTCTCAAGTGCAAGGTCCCGACTTCGATCTTTGGTACCCCCCCCAAAAGTGAAGAAACAATATTATTTTAAAGTATTTATGAACCTTCTGGACCACACAATATGGGGCTCATTTGTAATTTATTCAAAACAAGGGGGTTTAAAGTTCATTTACAATTAAGATCAAATAATTGAAAAATGTGGGATAGCAAAATGTTAACCAGGATGTCCATCATTGATGTCTTCACCATTACATTTAGTGGGTAGATATTTTATTGAAATTATAATATCTAGGGCCAGAGATTTAGCTCAGTGGTTCTGCTGCCTGCTTTGCAAGCTCAAGGATCCAAGTTCGATCGATCCCTGTTACTAAAAAAAAACATCTACTGAGAAATAGGAAAGAGCAATGTGATAGTGTAAAGTGTATTATTCAAAGAAAATAGTGCAAAAAGAATTCAGAAAGAGACTAGATACTACTATGCAAATTGTAACATTTCATTGTGTTTTGAATGTTTCAAGATATACCATACCCAGAAAAATATTGAATAAATTTGATAAAACTTTAAAAATATTTGTTATAAAAATTAATGAACAAATTGCAAATTTGATCATCATGTATTTAAATATTGGAGTGGTAAGTGGCTAAAACTTGTTAAGTGGTTTTATCTCTAAAACAAGTATCTTATAACTAGTGTTTTTGATTTTTTGAGACAGGGTCTCTGTGTAGTTCAGGCTGGCCTTGACCTCACTAAGTAGCCCATGCTGGCCTCAAACTCACAGTAATACCCCTCCCTCAGCCTCCCTTGGGCTGGGATTATAACTGTGTACCACCATGCCTGCCTGATTTTTTTCTTTTTACAGTTTAAAAATAAATATTCTATATTTAAAAATATTTAAATAGAAGATGCACAGATAAGCCACCTTGTAGTGTTGTTTTGTTTTTTGTTTTTTTAACTTACAAAGCACATGGAGACCCTTGGGCCATCTTCTTTTCACCTTAAAGTAATCAGTTAGGTTGCTTACAAAGTGTCTGACTAAAAAGAAGTGTCTACCAGATTGCACTCTGTGTATTGAGGACTTGATCTCCAACTGTAACTTTTAGTTCAGGTACAAGAATTCTTTTAAAAGGCATGGACAATTAATTATGTGACCGAGAAAAATAATTTTCCTCAAGTTAATTGCACAAATTACTGTAGCCCTAAAAGGTTAATGATTGTCAAACATATTTGATTCATAGAACCAATTAAATGCCAGTATCGTTTGAATAATTTAAATTACTATACAAGTCTTAGACAAATGGGTCCCATCTAAAGGACAAGAGTGAACAATGCCTTTTTTATGTTTTAGAGAAACATTTTTAGATTCTTCAGCTGGAGAACTGAAATAAGTCAGCCTCATGGCCTGTAATAGATTGTTACATTTCAAAATACAAGCTGTCTGCCACCTGCCTTCCAAACACAAGGACCCAAGTTCGATCCCGGTACAAAAAAACAAAAACAAAAAAACCCCAAAAACCAAAATACAAGCTATTAAAACCTATTATTTCAAAAGGTAAACATAACTTTAAATTTATATTATTGTCACTTTATAGATTCACTGAGTTATTAATTTATAAATAAGTATTTTATATAGACTTATGCCTTAAACAATTAGATAAAATTAGTGAGTAATTACCATTGTGGCTTTCTGAAGTGAAACTTCTTTTATAGCTATACAGAGAATAAAATTTTAACATTTTATTTTGAATGGCAAGCTTTAATTTATGCATTTCTTAAATTTTGTCTTTTAATGTTTCTTTTTATATAATATTTCTTTTTATATATACTTTTTAATGTTTATAGTTATTAATGTTTCCAAAGTAATTAGTTGGAATATACTTTTATTTTCATTAACTACATATCCTGAAGGAAATTCTGAAGAATCCTAATTCCTTTAAGAGATGGTTTTTCAAGAAGGATTCTGTGGTACAATAAATTTGAGAAAGAGTGTGTGACGTAGTCTCTTCCTATAAGAGTCATAGTGTACATTTATGTGCTGAAGGAGCTGAGAAATGCTGGAGCAAATAAACCAACTTAACAATCTAATCAAGTGTTTCCAAATTTATCTGATGATGGAAAGGCCTATTTTTGTTTTGTACAATGCTCGTGTATATCCAAAAGACTTTAAGTGACTTTGTGTTCTGCACAACCATTTTGTGGTAGTGTCTCATATTAGTTAAAGCTTCTTTTCCCAAATCTTGATAACAGTATCCAAATATGGCAACTGTTTTTTATTATATACTTATTTGTAAGTCTGCATAAACATAAATATACGCATCATAAGTGTGTGTGACATACATAGAAGCTTACATATTTTAGTCACTACAATGCCCACAGTATGTAACAGATAGTAAAATCAGAAAATAATTGTTAAAGAAATAAGTGAGACAATCTTACTGTCCATGATGTATTTCCAACCATTGCATTCAAAATATAGAAACTTTTGCTACCAAGTTTAACAAGGTATGACATTCTGAAGTACAAAGATGTGATCTTTGTAGGGATGCCTGAAACACCAAAGACAGCCTAAAAACTATTTTCAGTCTTGCTTCATTATGAGGTGTGTCAGTGAAAAGAGACCCCAGAGTTTGGGTTAGGAGAGTGAGGTTTAGGCTTAGATTCTTCCATTTTCTACACGTCACCTTAGACAAGGTACAGATCTTCTCAGTCAGAATTTTTCTCATGAATAAAGATAATACTTGCCTTGTAAGTTTAATGGCATATAGAATAATATATAAAATGCTCCAAAAACTTACTATTAATCAACTGGAAATAATGCTACAAATGAGTATATACCCCTATCAGTGTTATTAACCTAAAATTTCTATTATATATGAAGAAAAATTCCTACTTATTTCTAATGAGTTTTTAAAAAAAAAACTATGAGCAGGAAAATTTGAATGTATTGTTAGTACAATAAAAAGTAGGCATTTTCCAGTTTTGCTTTCACACTTCCAGTCTTTTCCTAATTAAAAGACTCTTGAAGAGGGTCTTTATGTTTAAGCCTGAGACCCTTTCTCTAGCTCATCCCTCCACCTGGAATGTTTTTCCACATGTAGTGATTTGTCCCTTTCTGTCATATTTCAGCTTCTATAGTCAACCTTTCACTTTCCTGATCATCTAAAAACTCCTGTATGGATCTCTTTATTGCCTTACCCTGTCTTATTTCTTCTTCATAATTCTTATCACTGTCAGACATTTTTATTACATACATTTCTTGTGAGGTGAAATGAAAAACATACAATCTACAAAGATTAGTAAGGTATTACAATAGTAATCCTGAATTTTAAAAATTCTGTGATAAATCTTTATTTGCTTGTATAGTTTTTTATGCCTATTTAAGCACACAAGACTTTAGAACTGATGAAGCTATCAGATATACAGGTTACTTCCAGTGATACTTTTGTAAAATTTTCTCATAGAATTTATATCAAAATAAACATGTTCTTTTCTCTCTGCAAAGAAATTTTTTTTCCATGTGAGAGAACCATATCAGAGGTCCAAAAATGTTACAAATTTGCAATAGCCAGTAATAGTAATCAAATAAATAATAGGAAAATATTGGTAAATTGAGAAGGTAGTGATATGAAATGATGGAATTGCTCATTTTTTTTAAAAACTTGAAGAAATATTTAATTGTTGAATAAGACTCTGTCCACTAACATCCAGCCAAATTGCAATAATGACATTTGAACACGTGGAATATTTGGTCTTGTACTATGTCTTAGTCTGTTTTCTACTGCTGTAATGAATACCACTGGATAATCTAAAAGGTATATGGCTCATGGTTCTGGAGGATAGGTCCAACAGCAGGGTGCACTGAGCTAACTGTCTCTGTCTCTGTCTCTGTCATCCCCTTATGTTGTAAGTTGCCAAAGTCTGGGCTTGAAATTATGATCCTCCTGCCTCAGCCTCTCAGAGTGCCAGGATTATGGGTAGGAGGCTCATAAATGTCTTTTTGGTTTTCAAAAAGTTTCCCTAGTTGAACATACATTCTTTCTGGGATGACACATTGTAAAGAGGTGACGTTCTAGACATGTGCCTCCTTTTCCAGGTGGAACCAGCCTCTAGCCAGGGTTTGTGGCATTGGGCACGATTCTAGGCCCCCCCTTACTTATGTTCTCAACTCAGGCACCTTTGTTCAGAGTATACATATATGCGTGGTTCTGAATTAGAGGCCATCTGTTGGGGCTCTTCCTAGCTGCCTTTTTACTTTCAAAATGTATGGATCACTTGTAACAGTCTCCCCTCACCCAGCCCTCATGTTGCTCTTAGAGGCTCCTGATCTCTTAAGTCCAGAGGTAGGCTGAGTGTTGTCTCTCACCTCTCCTGGGCTCACCCTTGTAGTGCCAGTTTCACTTCTGAAGTCCTGTCTGCTTTTTGTTAGATCGCATCAGGAACAATCCCATCCTTCTGCTAGACTGGCACCTAATTATAATGGAATCTAACAAGCTTCAACATCATGTAAGTGCTGCATATGCCAGTCACAGTGGAGCTTTTACTGCTATACCAGGTCTTTATTTCGAAGTTAAATGTCAGTTCCCCTTTGAGTTTTGAGTTTATTAAAGTATATTGCTTAAGAGAATTTTGGAGGTGAATGGTGGTGATGTCAACAGGATGATACAACAATATGAATGTATTTAAGATCATTGAAATATATACTTCAAAAGGTTATTATGGTAATTTTCATGTTTATTTTACTTTAATAAAAATTGAACAAGTATATTGCTTAATACAATTATACTTGATAAAATTAATGTAGTTTTTACTACATGCCAGTATAGTATCATTCTGGGGATTTTACATGTTAGAATTCACTTAATCTCAGCAACCTTATTATGTAGTTAAAATTATAATCCATATTTTACAGATGAAGAAATTGCTACATAGAAATTACTGTATATAATTTGCCCCAAATTGCCTGTCTATTAAATGGAGGAGGCAGATTCACATTTGAGTTCTTTAGATACATCACTTGTGTTGTTGTCCAGTAGATTAATACCAATATACAGTATCCTTATTTTATTCAGTATTTTTATATAGAAGCAGTTCTGTGAATCTGGAGACTGAAGTTTGCAATTCTGGCTTTTTGACTATACTACATTTGTGATGTAAGCAGGATAGCTTCTCTGATCCTCAGTCATTTCAGCTATAAAATGACATTGTGTGAAGTTTATTATTGAATATATTTTTGTGTGTATAAGGTTGTGAAGTTAAGACTTGCCTTTGTGTGGGCAACCTATAGAATTTCATCTTTCAAATGCTGTGTGATGGAAGACAGATTATTATTAAACCTCATTCAGAAAAGTTGACCTTGAATATTAAATGTGATTATAATATTACAAAACAGGTAATAGTTGTGTGGTAATGGGTGTGTTGTGTGAACCTCCTACTTTGAAACTTATGACCTATTTTAAACTTTAATGGAGATGAGATAATGTTCCTTGAAATTTTTACAAAGTAATTTTTGTATGACTTGGTATGTAGAATGTAATGTCATATTCAGTGCATATTTATCAAATGCCTACTGTGTGTAGGGTGCTGTGTGTGGACTGTAGAGAAGGTGACCTGGCCAATAGAATTTACATTTCAGTGGAAGCAGAGAATTAGCAGATAAACAATTGAGTGGATAAAATCAGTAGAGTTTGAGATACTCTTGGGATAGAGAATCATTGATGGGCAGGTTTTTGTAGGATAGTTTTGGAGGGCATCTCAGTGAAAGTGACATTTTAAGGAAAAGCTGACAGGGACTTGAAGGGAGAAATAAGGGCAGTAGTAAATGTTGAGGGTGAGAAGAATAGTATTCTAGGCATGTGTGGAAGGCTAAGCAGTAGCCCAAATGGTGCCCAGGTCCTAATCCCTGGAACTTGAGTATTACCATTAGCAATAAATGAGATCACAGATATGACTCAGTTAAGGATCTTGAGATGGGGAGATTATCCTGAGTTATTTGGTGGATTCTCAATGCAGTCAACATATTTGAGAGGTGGGAATGGGGCAGCAGTAGTCTGAGGAAATGCTATCCCCTGTCTTTCAAGATGGAGGAAGGGTCCAGGATCCAAGAAATGCAGGGAGTGTAGCTCTACCAACACCATGATTATACCTCCTTTACACTCACACTTGGGACTTCTGGCCTCCAGGACCACAGGAGAATATGTTGTTCTAAGCCATAAGTTTCTAGTAACTTGTTACAGTAACAATGGAAAACTAATGTGAAGTGAGGGGCTTCTGTAACAAATAACATAGGATGTGTAAGTGGCTTTGGATATAGTCTTTGGATAGACACTTAGATACAAGGGGCATAAGTGAAAACCTACATTGCCTTCAACAAATTGTTGGTAAAAATGTGGACAATAAAGGCTCTGCTGGTAAGCTTAGAAGGAAATGAGCTTGTTTTTGGAAACTAGGGGAATGAAGGTCCTTACTATATAGAAGCAGAAAACTTAGCTGAAGTTTGTCTTATAAATTTTATGGAAAGCAGGACTTATAAATTGGGTATTTTGTTGAAAAGATTTTCAATTGAAGTATTTAAGGGACTGCTTCAATGATTCTTGCTTTTATTCAAGTATGAGGGGAATCGGTACCTGTGGACTGGAGCTTCAACCTCATGCTTACAGAGCATGCCCTATTGTGCCCTTTCTGACAGCCTGCCTGCAGACCACACTTTGGCAAGCTTGTAGAGAACTATTTCTTCTTGAGTGTTGGATGTTTGTCATACATGAAAGTTTGAATTTGCTCATCAGCCTTCTAAATGTTTGCCACTGATGATGACTATTGATCT
Source organism: Fukomys damarensis (assembly GCF_012274545.1). NCBI lineage: Eukaryota > Metazoa > Chordata > Mammalia > Rodentia > Bathyergidae > Fukomys > Fukomys damarensis. Next base: position 3,728,113 of record NW_022900929.1, read on the forward strand.
AAATATGTTTATGTAAGAACTGTAATCCATTATTTTACAACTCATATTTAGAAGGCTCTCTTCTATACTGGGTTATTGCCCTCAAATTTATATCCACTTGAGACCTGAATATGACTTTATTTGGAACTGGGGTCTTGAAGATATAATCAAGATGAGGTCATAGAGGGTCTGGGTGGGCTCTAATCTAGGGGTTGGTATCCTTATACATAAAGGGAATTTGTATACAGGGAAGTGTAGAGAGAAGGTCATGTGAGGATGGAGGCCGAGATTGGGGGGATGCTGCCACAAGCCAAGCCAAGGGTTGTCATCCCCAATCAGATGCTAGGGCAGAGGTATGGAACAGGTTTTCCCTCTGACCCTCCAACAGGGAGCTAATTAATGCTACTGACACCTTAATTTCAAACTCTGACGTCCAAAGCTGTTTAAGAATAAATACCTGTTGTTTTAACCCATCTGGGTTGATATTTTGTTACAAAAGCCCTGTGGAACCATTACAACAAGTTAATTTTTTATTTTTACTTTTATTTATTTAATTTCAAGAGTAGAAAAAATTTATTGAGGGAAACAAAGCTCTGTCTAAGAGAGACAGAAGGGGGATCCAAAAGTGGATTGCCTGCTCACCCCACTTCTCCAAGATGTTTTATATAGCAAAGCCATGTGGGGAGGCGGTCCAAAGTGGGACAAAACTACTACCCAATGGAAAGTTACAAGGTGGGCATGAGGTGGGACAAAATCATGAGCAACCAATAACATTACAAGTACTGTCACCCAGAGCAAGTTAATTTTTAAAAATCTTGCAGAAAATGCTACTCTTCCACAGAGCCAGGGTCTACTCTGTTTTTTTCACATTTGTAGTTCTGGAAGTTTAAGTAGGGGATTATAGCTCCTGTACCAGGTCAGACTTAGAATGGAGTTAAAAGACCTTGAATGTAGAATCAAAGCATCAAATAGAGAAAGGACAAGAAAGAAGCAAAAGGAAGATTGTATAAACTGGTGGCATGTCATCTACAGTTTGTTTCTTTCTTTATAATACTTGCCCTGAGCTGGCCAGGGAAATAATGGATAGACTCTGTAGAAGTCAGCTCTTAAAAATGACTTTTCTATCATTTTTTTCTCTGTGACCTGTCAGCCACTCATGACCCTCTATTCTGTTGTGCAGGACTGAGGAATGCCTTCATGTGAGCCGTTTCTTCTAACAGTGCTGGAAGCAAAAGGATACCTGATCTTGTAGAATAGTTTTCTCTGGAAACTTTGCTTTAAACTAAATTCATGAGTGAAATAATGTGTTTCTTTTTCTTTTAGTTTTTCTGTTGTAGAATAAGACTTCTCACAAAGAAATAGTTGTTCTCAAAATAAGTTAAATGACAATTTAAAAGTATATTTGTATCCTGCTAAAAATTGAAGTATTTTTAGCAGTACATTAATCAGATAATCACGATAGAATATATACACTGCTTAGGTTGAATAAAAAAATGCAAGGTCTTTACTGAGACAAAAGGAGACAGATAAATGTGTCGGTGTACCACATTCATGATGGACTATATCATGATAAAGATAACTATCATCCCCACATTAATCCACATTCAGTTACATTCAGTTACTGAACTGCATATTTGAATTCAATAAAGATTTTCAACACAGACACTTTCAAACTTCACAAAAGTAAAGAGGATAATATAAGGAAATCCCACATACCTGTTGTTCAGTTTGAACAATAACATTTTGGCAATCTTGTTACAGTTCTGAGGATTTGGTGGAATTGTTTTATGTTGTTTTCCCGGAGAATTTTAAAGCAAGACCAGAGTTCATCATCATATCTTTTTACCTGTAATTGCTTCAGTTTTCATCTTGAACTGGTGACATCATTTTAAACATAGCTATAATTGAATTATGATTAATAAAAATAAATAGGACTATTATCTGACTTTTACCAATAATCAGTCTTCTCCAGTTGTTTCTAAAGATGGCTTTTTACACTTGGTTTGAATCACTGTATAAACAAGGCACCCACAATGTATTTGATTGTATTTGGTTGTTACATCTTTTTCTCAGTTTGGGTTTTATTAGTACGTGTTTGTATGACATAATGATTACATTGCTTATAGGAGTTGGTTGTGTTCGTAACATCTTAATTGTTTTTCATCCCTTGCCTCCCTTTTCCTCTCCATCTCTTGATTCCCTTCTCATTTGAGAAAGACTTATCTCCTTTTATCTTATCTTTTATTTTGTTCTTTATATTTTGGGGATATAGTATAGTTACTCTGAAATAGTGCTTACTGAAAAGATAAATGCTTGAATTTTTTTTTTCTTTGCCAATTTTCAGAATGATGAATTAATATGTGCTTGGTTATCTACAGCTGGGTAACAAATTACCACAAAACTCAAGGGGTACAAAAAAATGGCAGTTTTCTTGTACATCATGGTTTGAGAAGTAAGGAATTTTGGAGAGCTTTATTGGGCAATTACTTTTTTCAGTTTTTTTTTTTGTTTTTTGAGATATGGTTTTGCTATGCAGTTCAGGCTGGCCTTGAACTTGTGGTATTATGTCTGCCTCAGCCTCGTGCGTTCTGGAATTATAGACATGTGCTACCATGTCTGGCTGGGAAATTCTTTTGTATGTGGCAAAAGGAATTTAGCAAGTAGGTGGGCTGGTCTGGAGGGTCTAAGACAACTTCACGTGCATGTCTGGTGCCTGATGGAACATTAGAAAGGGAGCTCAGCTGGGACTGTTGGTCATGGAAATCATACATGCACTCCCCAGCAAGGTGGTTCTGGGTACTTGAGCTTTACAGTGGCAGCTCAGAATCCCTCAAGAGATAAGAACAGCTTAGAATAGCTCCAGGTGTAAAATGCAAAGCTTTTTATGTCCTAGTCTTGAAGATTCATAGTTTCACTTCTGTTGCAGTCTTTTAGCTGGAAGTCACTAAGGCCAGGTTGGACTTCTTAAGGGGTGGAATAGCAAAGAGTTTGCAGCTGTCTTTAACCTGTCATAATATCCTAGCAAAGTCCAGTGGTGACATGGTTTTTAAAAATTTAATATCATTAATGACTTAGGGAGTTTTATATATTTGAGGTGTTTAATTTGTGTTGGTAGGTTTTTTTTTTTTTTTTAGTGTCCCCCTCAGCCCTGGTACTGTGTAACAAACTCAGGACCTTGTGCTTGTAAGACAGGTATGGCATAACTGAGCTAAATCCCCAGCCCTGTGTTGGTAGTTTTTATTGATACTCACATAGTCACATTTTTGGCCAGTTGGAATACCTTTATTTATTTATTTTTCTATTTTTTATTGTTTTTTGTTTTGTTTTTATTATTTTTTATTGTTACCGGGTATTGAACTCAGGACCTTGTGCCTGCAAAGCAGGTGGCAGCACCACTGAGCTAAATTCCTGGCCCATGGAGTACCTTTAAATTGGATCTTGCCACCTTTTGATGTGATTCCATGACTCTAGTAGTTTTTTTATTTGTTTGTTTGTTTAACTTATTGTGGTAAATGCGCGCGCATGCACACACACATAAAATAAAATTTGCCATTTAAACCATTTTAAATGCAATTGCATTATACTTAATGCTTTATAATTACAATGGTATTATAAGCATTAATTTCATTCACAACATTGGCTGATCATGACCATTTTCAAAAGTTCTTCACCACTCCTAGAAACTCCATCACTAATAGAAACTCTGTTAACTATTAATAACTTCCCATCACCTTCTTTCTCTGATACTAATAACCTCTAACGTGCTTTCTTTATCTTCTTTCTTTTTGTACATATTTCATATAAGTAGAATCATATATGTCCTTTTATATCTGGTTTATTTCATACTTTCATTATTTTCATTATGTTTTAAAGATTCACCCATATTACAGAATATATAAAAATTTATTGTTTAATATTCAAATGTATGTGCATACTGTAGTTCATGTATCTCTTCACCTGTTTATGGACACTATGTTCGTCTCCTCTTTTGGCAATTGTGAATAATGCACATGGGCTTCCACTGCGACCATATTTTGAGTTTGAGACCATGTTTTTAATTGTTTTGAGCATACACTAGAAGTGACAAAGCTCAGTCATATGTAATTCTGTCTTTAGCTTTGAGAGGAACTATCAGCTGTTTTCTGTAGTGATTGCACTATAGCATCCTCCCACCAGAAATGTACATGAGCTCAAATTTTTATACATCCTTGCCAACACTTCTTTGTTTTCATTTACTTAGTAGTCCCTAGTAGGTATGAAGTGATATCTATACAAAAATATTAATTGCAGCACATGTTAAGAGTGACAAAGGAAAATAACTGACTTATGCATCAGAAAATAGTATATACATAATCTGGATCATTCACGCAACAAAGTCCTCATATAGCAGTTAGAATGAATGGACTAGATTTGCATTTAATATCTTGGTTTAAGTTGGAGTGAAAGGATGTGGATGTGTAGAATCTTTGTCAAAGCCCTAGGATAAACAATAATTATAAATTGTTAATTTTGAAAGCAGCTTGATAACATAAACTTGAAAATGTATGTGCTTTGCAACACTTTGCTTCTACTAGTTAAAAATCTATTATCTGAAGACCTTTATTGCAGAAGGTGGGAACATGTATATGATATTCATATAACCTTTTTTCCACCTTATTTACTTTTATTCAAACAACTTTGAATTTTACCTATTTTAAAACTTAACAATTCAAGATTTTTGGTGACTTTGTTCAGTGATATAACCATAACCTTCAATTTAGAACATTTTCATTCACCTTCCTCTCTCAGTAGAATGCCTCCTCCTCATTTCTGCTTCCACCCAACCTAATATCCCCAGATAACCACTAATTCTTCCATAAATTTGCCTTTTATGAATACTGGTTAATGGTAGAATACAGTACTATATATAGTTTTTTATCTGACTTAATTCATCTAGAATATTTTTGAGTTTCATCTGTGATATGGAATGTGTCTTTTTATTGCTGAATAATATTTCATTGTATGGATAAAACACATTTTATCTGTCTCTTCACCAGTTGATGTTCCTTTCAGTTCTTTCAAGTTTTTAGCTACCATGGATAATCATGTGAGAGCCTTTGTGTGGACATGTTATTGCTTTAGGAGTAGATTTGTTGGATTGTGTGGCATTTTTATATTTAGGTTTTTGAGAAACTGATGACTGTATTCCAAACTGGGTATATATTTCACCTAGCAATGTATAATGGAATTTTGATAAAGATGGCTTTTAATCCATAGATCAATTTGGAGAGAAATGCAGTCTTATTAATATTGAGTCTCCCAATCCATGAACATCTTTAATTTCATTCACTGAAATTTTGTTCAGTTTAGGGTGCAAGTATTGTAATTTTTTTGTTAACTTTATTTGTAAGTACTGTACTCTTTTAATGCTATTGTGAATGGAATTGTGCTTGTTTCTCTTGATTTGTATATTGTTTATTGCTCATATATAGAAATACAGTTGTTTGTGTACTTGTCTTATATTCTTCTAGCCTGTGATGATAATGTATTTTGTATTTTGTTATTAGTTTTAATAGTGGCTGATTTTGATGGCGGGGTTCTTGGGATTTTCTATGCACTAATAAAAAGTCTTGCTCTTTCCTTGATAAACTGCTTTTTAAAAATTTCAGTACTAGGGATTGGCCTCATTAAGGCCACCTTAATGAGCTATAATCCCAACACTTTTCATACAACTTTTATTTTGAGAGAAGATGTCACTAAGTTGCCCAGGCTGGGCTCAAAGTTAAGATCCTCCTGTCTTAGCCTCCTGAGTTGCTGTTATTACAGTCTTATGCAACCAAGCTTGTTGCTTTTCTTTTTCTTGAGTAGTGCTCTGTTGAATAGAGGAGGTGACTCCATATCATTTTTTCTTATCTGAAAGGAAAAGAATTCAGTCTAACCATTCTGTGTAATGTTTGGTGCAGGCCTTTTTGCAGGTGCTCTTTATCAGGTTGAGAAAGTGCCCGTCTGTTAAGAATTTTTATAATGAATTGATGTTTTGTCAAATGCTTTTTCTGTGCCTACTGAGATGTTTAATATGGTTTTGTTTTTTATTAATACAGTGCATTGCATTAATTGATATCCAGTTTTTGAACCAACTTGCATTCCCAGGGTAATTCCCACTTGATTGGTTTATAATCTTTGTTACATGTGTTTGAATTTGGTTCACTAATATTTTATTGAGGATTTGTGTATCTATTTTTGTGAGGGATATTGGTGTATACTTTTCCTCTCTTTGATTTATCTGGCTTTGGTGTCAGGGTGTTACTGCGTCTTAGAATGAGACAAAAGCAGTCTGTCTTCTTGTGTGTTCCAGAAGGATTTGTGCAGTATGAGTTATTTCTTTACATATTTGATAGCATTCACCAGTGACATCATATAGACCTGAGCTTTTCTGTGTGGCAAAAATATTTTTGTCGCTCATTTATTTTCTCTACTTTTTATAGATATATTCAGATTTTATATTACCTCTCAGGTCATTTTTGTTCAGTTGTGACTTCCAAGGGATTTGTACTCTTCTAAGTTGTTGGCATAAAGTTCTTTGTGGTATTTCTTTATAATCTTTTTTTATTTCTGAGGGGTCAGTGATAATCTCTTTCATTTCTGATTTTTGTGATCTCTTTTCTCTCTTTCTTGCTAAGTATTTATCTAAGTGTTTGCTTATGTTTTCAAAGAACAATCTTTTGGTCTCGTTCTCATTTTCTATGGTTTTTCTGTTTTACAATTCTCTAATTTTTTGATTATTTTCTTTCTGTTTGCCTTTGAAAGTTTTCTTGTGTTTTCAAGGTCATTGCTTAGATTATTGGTATGAGTTCTTTCTTCCCTCATACAGATATTAAATGCCACTAATTTTCCTCTCAAGCTATGTATTTCCTGTGTCCTATACATTTTGCCATTTGAATTCATTTTTCATTCAGATTAAAATACTTCCCTTGTAATAATTTTTTCTTTGACTCATACGTTATTTAGAAATACATTGTTTAATCTCTAAATATTTGTAGATTCTCCAAATTTTCTTTTGTTATTTATTTCTAACTTAACTGCATTGTGGGTGGTAAACATACCTCATACAATATCAATTCTTTTAAATTTCCTAATGATTTCTTTTAATAGCCCAACATGTGGCTTATCTTGGAGAATATTCTGTGTGTGCTTCAAAAGAATGTTTTGCTGCTGTTGGGTGGAATATGTAAGAGGTACCTGCTAAGGCAACTTGTTTAGCAGTGTTAGGTCTTCATATCCTTTGTTGATCTTTTGTCCGATTCTTCAAATATTTTGGTGGTAATACGTCTAACTGGGGATGTCTAATTTACTTGTTTGGAGCTGATTGTGCTTCTTGGGCATGGAGTTTAGTATTTTCCATCTGACATAAAATTTTAGGCTATTTACAATGCATCTGAATTCTGGCATTTAAACAAATTTTTAGTTTCAGCTTTCATTGTCATGTCGGTTCTTGTATCTTTTATACTTTTTTCATTAAAGTCCTTAGCATATTAATCATAGTGCTAAAATTTGTGGTCTAATTCTTACAACAGTGACGTATGTTTGTTTCTGATGCTTGCTTTGCCTTTGCAGATTGTGTTTTATTTGCCTTTTAATATGTTTTGTAACTTTTTGTTGAAGGCCAGGTGTTGATATATTGAGTAACAGAAACTGATGTAAATAGGCTGTTAGTGTGAAATTTTATGTTAATTTGTCTTGGAAATTTAATTTTTTTGGCAACTAAATTTCAGATGCTTTTATTTCCCTAGTATGGGTTGAATGTCCTTTATCTGAATTGTTTGGGATTATAAATGCTTCAGATTCAACTGTCTTTTGGATTTTGGGATATTTGTGTAGATTTTACTTGCTAAGCATTCCTAATACAAGCAACCACATGCTATTAAATCTTTCATGCTTCTCAAAAAAATTTAGATACAGGAACATTTCAAATTTTGATTTACTTATATACTTATTCTCTCAGGGAAAACCCAGGGACTTGGGCATATGAGCCAAGCATTCTACTAGTGAGCTATTCACCACCCCCAAATTTCAGATATTTGTATTAGGATGCTCATTTGCATCCTTGTTTTCATTTATCCCCTGTTTTCTTTGGGTTTCCCTAGAAATTCCTTCTTAGAATCTTTATCTTCAAGCTTTTACTTATAATCTACTGTTATCATACTAGAGTCCTGTTGAAGTGCACAGTCTGGCGCTGTGAAGAAAGAGGAAGTAGTTTGTTGTCTTTTGATAGCTATTGAAGTACTTTTCTTTTGGTGGCCTGAATCCCTGGGTTTGACCTTTAAACTTCTTGTATGTTTTCCCTTCTTAGGTGACACAAGGATGCTACTAGGGACTGTTATGTAGTGGCTCTCCTAGGTCCAGTGGAGTTCTGGTGAAGTAGTTTCTCTTGACGGAGGGCTTTTCTGTGGCTAATAGTACACGCTGGGCTTATTTCAAAATGCTTGCTTTCCTCCAGGATATATTTCAAAATGGTTACTTTTTCTTTTCTGCTGGCTGCACCATGCTGTCTATGTTTCTACAGGTTTTATTGAGAGACCCTGTTGGCTGAAGGTGAAACCTAAGAAAGTGTAACACCCCACCCCACCACCCTGCATAGACAGACAGACACAAACACTAAATCTGGGCCCCTAAGAAGTTTTTGTTTTGTTTTTTAATTTTGTGTTTTTCTTAAGGTAGTTCATTCTTGGTTTTCAGTGAATAGCTACCTCTTAAACATTTCTATCAGTTATTAGTTCAAGTACCTCTCTTGCTCAATTTTTTTGACAGAAGTTTCTGACACATCTATTTGCTGTGTGATTTCAGATCTCAGACATACCAAAGAAAAGTTGCTCATTTTCAGTTCCTTAGCATTTTCTCATGAGGAGGAACTTCCAAGCTTTTACATGTTGCAACAGAAAACTGGCAGTGCCGTTATGTCTTTAAGTATTCTTCTTTATATTTCTCCTGTCCTTCTGGGATTCCTATTTTGTGTTAACTTGGGAATTTCCAAGTTCTCAGGGGTTCAGTTCATAGTCTTCTCTCTGTTCCTCAGATTAGGTAATTTATTAATATGAAATTGTTAGTTCTGTCTTCTGCCATTTCCTGTCTCTTCAGCCCCAGTAGTGTAAATAGTTCCTTGGTTATTGTACCTTTTACCGCCAGAGTTTTTATTGGTTCCTTTTTATAATGTTTTTTTTTCTTTGATTATTCTTTATTTTGTGAGAAACTGTTTTCATACTTTTCTTAATTCCTTAGATGTATCCCTTCATTTCTGAAACATACTTCTGATAGCTAACTTAAAATCTGAGCTTTAAATTCAATATTTGGGTTTCTTCAGAGACAGTTTCTATTGATTGCTCTTCTTGTTTGTGGGATGTACTTTCCTGTGTATCTGCACGTCATAGTTTTTGTCATATATTAGACATTTTAAATGCTTTAACAGATAAATTTTGAAACCCTAAATATCTTGTATCCTCAGGGCATCTTTTTTATGTGGCTGCTATTTAGGCAGTGACTCTTGCGTGAATCCTGTAAAGTTAGTTTTCTTTGTTGTGTGTGGTCACTGAAGTCTTTGCTTGATTTGATTAGTGATCACCTAATGTCTGAACTTGTATCAGTAAATCTCCAGCCTTTTAGTGATAGGCTCTGTGTTTGCATTGGCACACTTTCAATACTCAAATAGTTCATGATTCTGGCTTAGCCTTTACTTTTTGCTTGTGCAGAGCTTCAAGGTCCTCTACAAGTGAGAGATTAGATCCCCCTTGGGTCTTCCCTGGATGTGCACTTAAACCTGCACAGGTGCATGGGGTTCTGGATCCCCAGGAAAACCTTTGGAGCTTTTCACTCCCTGATATGGACATCTCACTTCACAGATCCTCCTTTTAAATTTTTGAATGGACTCTTGTTTGCTCAACTCATATTGCAAACTTAATAGCTATGACATTAATCAGTTGCAGCTGATTGTTTTTGACAAAAGCCCTAGGGATGGGGCTTATTCTGTTGAGTAAGCTGTATATGACATCGAATAATGATAATGCTCTGTGAATGGGGCTTTCCTAGGGAGCTGTAAAACAGGGCAAATGGTGACAGTGCACTGGAGTGTGGGTGCTTTTTAGGGAGGGCTGAACCAAGCCCCTACCATGCCCATGGCCCCAGGGCTGCTTTTTTCAATTGTGGTTGGAGAAGATGCTGTTTTTTTTTTTAATATTTTTTTCCAGCTTAAATTGAGTTTATTGGTACATTTTAGGGATACAGTACAGTTACATTCATTGTTGGGGTCTTGTACCTCTACATGACAAGTCTTGATTCTCATTTTTTCCCCTTACCCCTGCCCTTCCTTCACCCCCTCCTCCCCTCCCCATATACAAACACTTTATTTTCATCTTTTCATTATCTCACATTTTTTTCTTTTCCCTTGTTACCCTTCCTCTACCCATCCCACCTTCCTTACACCTTTAGCTCCTTTCTTCTCATTTCTAAAAGGTTATACTTCTCTTATTTGCACTCTGGGAAGTTAGATTCTTTTCTGAGCCTTAGGTTTACTTATCTGAACTATAATGATTTTACATCTACTAATACTAGAATGAAAAATTTTTAGTCACTGAAATAACTAAATTATAAAATATCCTATGAATATTGGTCAAAATGAGAGCAAATGCATTTGTAAAAATGCGTGACCATTAAATTTTATCATTATTTAACTATCTAGATTTGAAGGCCAGTGGATGCCATTGCTAGTATTTTCTATTCATGCTTTTAAATATTTGTGTAGCTATCTTACTGCATTTGTCAATTAGGAGGTAAGAGCACCTGCTGTGTATGTACCTTGTGCTGTTATGGGAGATATAAAAGAAGCACAAAACTGGATCCTACAATTATAGAACTCATTCTGGTTTGTGAGATGTGGCTTTTTGTGTAAATCATGAATGACAAAGCAGTGTCGTCTAAAGAAGATAATATTCAGAAACTAAAGGCAAAAACAATGTAAAAAGGAAACTGTGTGGGTTAGTGTCTTGCACTCAGTAGTATATGTGGAGGTTACATATAAATTCTAATTGATTCTTAGGGAAGTCTTTACTGAGGACTGAAGAACTGAATGACAGATACAAAGGATGGTGAAATTTGAATATTCAGAAAGTAAGGGAGGAAGTACTCCAGTAGATTTTATTGTGTCTCCCTAAGAAATTCACGTGGAAGCACAATATTCATTTCTAAAGAGGCAAAGAATGTTTTAGAAAAGAAATTTCTCCTAAATACTATTACAAAATTTGAGTATTTCTATTAGGATTTTATGACTTCCCATCTGTGGTAGATGTTTTATTGAAATTATGTGGATATTATCATCAAGCTGTGACAGTGATGCTATAAAGGTCACATGCAAAACACAATTAAATTTTCTGAGCATAGTATGCATTGTGAAAGGCAAATAATTTGAAGTAGTTCCTTTTTTTTCACGTGGGCCATTTCATGATGACATTTTGAGATGTTTAAATAAATCACAATGTTGTTTTTCTTCTTGATTGCAATTTTCCCTTCTCTATTTGTGTAGCTTAAAAATAGAAATGAGACTGCTTAAGTTTGAACATTATGGAGCCTATTAGTTAATATAAAGTTTATCCTAGACTCAACAGTAGATTCCATTATAACTCTATGTGGAAACTTACTATTTTGCTTTTACATGAATGAGATGGTTTCTGATTGATAGAGACTTAATTATGAGCACTTTGGTTTATTATAAAGTTAGATAAACCGACACTTCTGTAGTTCTCATTATTAGGAGATCTCTATATTCCTTTATTTTAAAATTGTGATTTTATTTTACCTTTTTCCCCCTTATAAGAATAATGATTGATTTCTTTTTTCTTTTTATTTAATTGAGTTTATTGGTACATTTTAGGTATACAGTACAGTTACATTCGTTGTTAGGATCTTGTACCTCTACATGACAGGTCTTGGTTCTCATTTTTTCCTCTCCTCCCCTCCCCATTTACAACCACTTTATTTCCATCTTTTCATTTTCTCATTTCGCGTATTACCCTTCGCCTACCCATTCCACCTTCCCTACACCTGTAGACCTTTTCTTCCCATTTCGCAATGTCAGTTTTCTCACTAGGATCTTAGGTACTATTGCAGTTTATTCACACCAGAGAAACTATTTGGTATTTACACATGTGTGCCTTATTTATTTCACTTAGGAGTGTATCTTCAATATGTATCCATTTTCCTATGAATGAATATTTTCTCATTATTTATGGCTGAGTAATATTTCATTTTATAGAAAAACCACGTTTTCTTTATCCAGTTTCCAACTGATGGGCTAATGGTCTGTTTCCAAGTTTTAGCTATTACAAACTGTGCTGCTATAAACATGGGTGCGCATACATCACTGTGATATGATTCTTTTAGTTCTTTTGGAAAGATACCCAGCAGAGGGACGGCTGGGTCAAATGGAACCTCTAGTCCCAGCTCTTTGAGGTATCTCCATATTGATTTCCATAGTGGTTGCACCACTCTGCACTCCCACCAACAATGGAGAAGGGTTCCTTTCTCCCCACAATCACGCCAACATTTGTTATTGTGTGATTTCTTGATAGCAGCCATTCTTTGTGGGGTGAGGTGGAATCTCAGTGTTGTTTTCTTCTGCATCTCTCGAATGACCAGTGATGTGGAACATTTTTTCATATATTTACTTGCTGCTTTTATTTCTTTGAGAAGTGTCTGTTCATTTCAGATGCCCATTTTGAATCGGGTTTTTATATTTGGGGGGGCTGGTTGTTTTGAGTTCTTTATATATTCTAGATAATAGTCCTTTGTCTGAGGAGCAGCTGGTAAAATTTTTTTCCCACATTGCAGATTGTCTCTTAGTTCTGTTGATGGTTTCTTTTGCAGTGCAGAAGCTTTTTAATAAGATGAGATCCCAGTTGTTGATTCTTTCTGCTAGTTCCTGTGCTACTGAGGATTTGTTCATAAAATCTTTTCCTACGCCAATGTCTTCCAGAGTTCTGCCTAACTTATCTTCCAGTAAATTTAGTGTTTCTGTTTCAATATTTAGATATTTAATCCACTTGGATTTTAATTTAGTGAATGGTGAAAGATAAGGGTCCAATTTTAATCTTTGGCAGGTTGAGATCCAGTTTTTCCAACACCATTTATTAAAGAGGCTATCTTTCCTCCACTGAGGATGGTCAGCTCCTTTGTCAAAGATGAGGTAGCTGAGTACATCTGGATTTGTTTTTGTGTCTTCCAATCTGTTCCACTGATCCTCAGGCCTGTTTCTTTGCCAGTACCATGCTGTTTTTATCACAGTGGTTTTGTAGTATAGTTTTAAATTGGGAGTTGTTATACCCGCTGCCATGTGTCTGTTGCCTAGGATGGCTTTTGCTATTCTAGGTCTCTTATGGTTCCAGATGAATTTTTGGATTCTTTTTTCTAATTCTGTGAAATATAGTGTTGGAATTTCAATTGACATTGCATTGAATCTCTATAGCCATTTTGGTAGTATGGCCATTTTCACTATGTTGATTCTTCCTACCCAGGAGCAGGGAATATCTTTCCATTTTCTTATATCCTCCTCAGTTTCTTTTTTCAGAGTGCTGTAGTTTTCAGCATAGAGATCTTTTGCTTCTTTTGTTAGATTGATTCCTAGATACTTCATTTTTTGGATGCTATTGTGAAGGGAATTGTTTCCCTAATTTCTCTCTCAGTGAGTCTGTTATTTGTGTACAAGAAGGCTTTTGATTTTTGGGTGTTCACCTTGTATCCAGCTACTCTGCTGAATCTGTCAATTAAGTGTAGAAGTCTTTTGCTAGAGTTTTTGGGGTCTTGAATGTAGAGTCTCATATCAGCAAATAATGACAGTTTAACTTCTTCCTTTCCTATCTTTATTGCTTTAATTTCTTTCTCTTGTCTAATTGCTGTGGCTAATGTGTCCAGAACTACATCGAAGAGGAGTGGTGATAGTGGGCATCCTTGTCTTATTCCTGATTTTAACATGAAGGTTTTCAGTTTTTGGCCATTTAATATGATGTTAGCTGTTGGTTTTTCATAGATAGCCTTTACTAAGTTGAGATATAGACCATCTATTCCAATTTTTTGCAGGGTTTTTATCATGAATGGGTGTTGAATTTTGTCAAATGCTTTTTCTGCATCTATTGAGAGGATCATATGGTTTTTGTCCTTGACTCTGTTAATATAATGTATTACATTTATTGACTTACGTATGTTGAACCATCCCTGCATCCCTGGAATAAATTTGACTTGGTCAGGATGTATCATCTTTTTGATGATCCTCTGTATTCTGTTTGCTAGTATCTTATTAAGGATTTTTGCATCTAGATTTATTAAGGAGATTGGCCTGAAGTTCTCTTTTTTAGTTGCGTTTTTTCCTGGTTTGGGAATCGAAGTAATACTTGCTTCCAGGAATGAATTTGGAAGTATTGCTTCCCTTTCAATTTCATTGAAAAGTTTGGAGAGTAATGGCAGTAGTTCTTCTCTAAATGTCTTGTAAAATTCAGCAGTGAATCCATCAGAGCCTGGGTTTTTCTTTGTTGGTAAATTTTAAATTACATTTTCAATTTCACTGACTGTAGTTGGGGTGTTTAAATATTTTTGTCTTCTTTGTTTAGCTTTGGTAATTCATAAGTATTTCAAAATCTGTCCATTTCTTCTGTGTTTTCCATTTTATTGGAGTACAGGTGCTTAAAGTAGGTATTTATGATCCTCTGGATTTCTGTTGGATCTGTTGTGACTTCACCTTTTTCATTCCTGATTGCATGGATCTGATCCTTTTGTTTCCTTTTTTTTGATAAGATTAGCTAAGGGTTTTTTGATTTTATTTATTCTTTCAATAAACCAACTCTTTGTTTCATTTACTTTTTGTATTGTTTTCTTAGTTTTCATTGCATTGATTTCTGCTTGAATCTTTATAATTTCCCCTCTTGTTCAAGCTTTGGGTTTTTCTTGCTCTTGTTTTTCTAGGAGTCTAAGATTCATCATTAGGTTGTTTATTTTAGTTCTCTCTGTTTTCCTAGTGTGGGCTTTCAATGGTATGAATTTTCCCCGTAGAACTGCTTTCATTGTGTCCCATAGATTCCTGTATGTTGTGTTGGTATTTTCATTTATTTGCAAAAACTGTCTGATTTCTTCTTTAATTTCCTGTGTGATCCATTGATTGTTCAGGAGAGTGTTGTTCAGTTTCCACGTGTTTGTGAAGTTCCTGTAGTTTCTTGTGCTGTTGATCTCCAGCTGGATTGCACAATGATCTGATAATATACAGGGCATAACTTTCATTCTTTTGTATTTATTCAGAACTGTTCTATGAGCTAGTATAGAATATTGGAGAATAACCCATTTGCAGCCGAAAAGAATGTATATTCTGATTTTGTGAGGTGGAACACTCTATAGACATCTATTAAGTCCATGTGTTCCAAAGCTTGGTTTAGTTCTAGTGTTTCATTGTTTATTTTCTGCCTAGATGATCTATCCATTTGTGATAATGGGGAATTTAAATCCCCCACTAAAATTGCATTAGTGCTTATTTGGTTTTTCATGTTACTTAATATTTGTTTTATATAGTTGGGGGCATTTATATTTGGTGCATATATGTTTATGATTGTCATCTCTTCATCTTGAATTATTCCCTTTTCAAGGATGTAGTGGCCTTTTTTGTCTCTTTTAATGAGTTTTGGTTTGAAATTTAGTTTGTCTGCGAATAAGATTGGTACCCCTGCTTTTTTCTGGGCTCCTGTTGCATGCAGAATTGTTTTCCATCCTTTTACTTTCAGTCTCTGGACTTCTTTTTGCACTAGGTGTGTTTTTTGTATACAACATATTGTTGGATTTTACTTCTTACTCCATTCTGCCAATCTATTTTTCTTGATTGGTGAGTTGAGGCCATTGACGTTGATGGTTATAACTGATATGTTTTGACTTATTATTGTCATGTTTTTGTCCTTTTATTGACTCTTTTTACCCCCCCCCGTTAGTTTCTTGCCTTCCCTATTTGATTTGGTCTGTTGGCCCTCATGGTGTTTTGACCATCATTGTCCTTTTCTAGGATATTGTTTAGAATTCCTTGTAGTGCTGGTTTGATGTTCATGAAATTTCTCAGGTGATCTTTGTCATGGAAGTATATTATTTCCCCATCTATTTTGAAAGAGAGTTTTGCAGGATACATCAGTCTAGGTTGGAAGTTGTTTTCTTTTAGGACTTGAAATACCTCACTCCAGGCTCTCCTTGACCTAAGGGTTTATGTTGGAAAGTCTGCTGTAATTCTGATGGGCTTTCCTTTGCATGTAATTTGTTTCTTTTCTCTTACTGATTGTAGTATTTTATTCTTCTGTTGGATTTCTGGGATCTTGATTATTATATGTCTAGGTTTAGATTTTTTTTGATCATGGCTAGTTGGAGTTCTGTCTGCGTCACTTATCTGTATGTCTGATTCTTCCGAATTATTCTGTCATTAATTCTGTGAACAGCTTTTTAAAGTCAATTGTATTTTCTCCTCCTACTTCATGGATTCCTATCAGTCTTTTGCTATTCTTCTTTGCATCATCTAGAAGTTGTTGAATCGATTTCTCATGATCCCTTTTTGTTTTTAAGAGGCCTCTCTTTTCATGGTCACTGACTGCAATCCTATCTTTTATATCTGAAATTCTACCTTCACAATCTTTTATTCTGTTGTGTACACTTTCAATAGAGTTTTTATGAGCTGGGGATTTAGCTCAATGGTTCTGCTGCCTGCCTTGCAATCACAAGGACCCGAGTTTGATCACCGGTACCAAAAAACAAAACAAAACAAAACAAAAAAACAACAAATCAATAGAGATTTTAATCTCCTGGATATCTGTTTGAATCTGTTGTATGGATTCCGTTTCTTTCCTCTGTTGGCCATTCATTGTTTCCATTTCTTTTTTTTTTCTGGGCTTTCATGGCTTCTATCATGGTCCTGAGCTCTTTTTTTTTTTTTTTTTTTTAAAAATCTAGAGTCTCGAATCATGACTTCCATTTTCCTCACCATCTCTTTGGTTATCAGGGAAATTATTTCTGTTGTGAATTTTTCTAGAGCCTGATTGATCTGTCTTGTTACTTTCTGTGCTATGGGTTCGGAGTGTCCTGCTGGTTCACTGTCAGATTTTTCATCCTCCTTTGCCCTACTCTTTGCCCCATTGTTCAACTGGAAGTCTGTCTTTGTGTCTTGATTAAGTGTTTTCTCTTTTTTTGTTGTTGTTCTTGTTGGGTTGTCCTTGGTTGAATTTCTGGGTTATTACTTAAATCTTTCTGATATAGTTGCGCTTTAGCTTTTGAGTCTCTGTTGCCTCATAGGCATTCTCATTTTCATAATATTGGAGAAAACAACTCATTAAATCAATCACAATCCTTTATCCCCATTGATACATTCAGCAGCACAATAGGATCAAGCACAACTTACAATTTGACTATTTGTGGTAGTCATTAATCTGTTACCTTTAAACCATGTGAATTAAAATCAAGCAGCAGCCCAAAATATGTTTGCAGTGGATACACTTTTCAATGTGGCATCCTTATCATTTAGGATGGGGGCTTAGATAAGAGTTAGGACAAGAGGAATAGAAAGTGAAAGTATTGGAGGAGGTTTCAAGTGAAGCCAGAGGATGTAGAATAACTATACAATCTTTTCAAAACTGTTGACTTCCAATGGGATAGACAGAGTGCAAGAGTAAGGACAAGAATACATCCCCTTAACAGTAACAGTGGCTCACTTTCCCTTGAAACTACTGACCCATGAATGAGGTAAAATGACAGAAGAAAAGAACATAAAGAAAAAAGAAAAAACAATAAAAGAAGAATTCTCAGGGTAGGAGCAGGAATAGAAAGAGAGATGAGGGATAACATGGTGGAGCAAGAGACTGAATTGGAGAGAGAGGACAGAAAAAAGAAAAATTGCAGGGTGGAAAGAGGAAAAGAAAGAAAAAGTTTGAAGGGCCTCTTTCAGTCTGTTTCTGCTGTCATAATATACCATGTGCACAGCCATGTGCAGAACCAAGTCCCCAATCTCATTTAACTCAGACTGACCTCAGGCCACAAGTCCTAATTGAGTTCCCTGATCTGTAAGGTTGAACTCCACACAGTTCTAGTACAGGTTTCCCCTGTCCTTTCTTTAAAGATGTTCAATGTTGGGAGCTCAGAAAAATACCCTTTATGACCACCTATGCCTCTGCAGAGTGGGTCCAAGGACTGGTCCAATTAGGAGGTCTGAGGCAGGGGGTGTCGTAGGGGGGTGTTTCAGGGGGCTACCTTCCTCGCTGGGGCTGGTGGCAGAGCAGGCAGAGGAAGGTGCGGAACCACCAAATGGGCCCGAGCAGGCGGTGGGAGAGATCTCAGGGTGGCCTTCCTTGCTGGGGCTGGTGTCAGAGCAGTTTGATTTCTTTTTTCAAAACTTCTAGAACTAATTCTGGAAAGTTATTAGTTATTGTTGCCCATATCACATTATTTGAATATTATGATTATTTAACATTATTTTCTGATTTGTACTGTCACTTACATATACCTCTGAAACAAGTGTTTGATTCTAATTTAAAGAGAGATTATTTAGGTAGCAGCATAATGAGTTAGATACTACAAGGAAGATGAAAGGTGATACCTAGATCTCTGAATATTTATAAAAGAAATATCAGGAAAGTCAACATTTTATTTATTTTTCTTTGTAAAATAGCTCAGTGGCTACTGTCTGTTAAAATTATATGTTTTTGTTGTCTGATTCCATGTTGAGTGCTCATTCATTTGCACTCTCTGAAATGGAAGCACTTTCCATATGTCTGGGTACTGGAATAGCTTGCTGCATTTCCAAGTGTCATTAAAGAGATATGAAGGCTGGGGAATTTAGTTCAGTGGTTCTACCGTCTGCCTCACAAGTACAAGGTTCTGAGTTTAATCCCCGGTCTCTCCTCCCACCCATGAGATACATATCTTATGTATCTGTACCTATTTGTAAAATTTGAATCTTTATAAACAATAGATATTTCTTGCATCTGGCTTTATGATTATTGTGTGGTCACTGATTTGTAGTGAATTACACTTTTTTTCAACTTTTTTTTTTTTTTTTTTTTTTTTTATTTTTTCAATTTTTTTTTTTTTTTTTTTTGGCCATTGTTGATAACCAAGAAGCTAATTTACTTTCAGTTAATACAGAATTGATAGTAATTCATGGGATCTGCTTACTGAAACAACTTTTTGTCCTTATGCCTGACACTTTTTTGGTGGGAAAGGAATTTTGAAATGTTACAAATTATTAAATACTCCCAAATAGGTTTTGAAAGCTTCCCTGGGCTGAAACCATTTGATTATTTTTAGTATTTTTACATAAATGGGGTCAGTTACTTCAGAAGCCTGAAGAAGAAGTGCAGTCATGGCATATGGTCCTATTCTGTCCACTGGCACAATTGCGATCCTTTTAAATGCTGCCATAATTAGAATTCTAACAACTGTGTTTTGATTAGACAAGAATGTGAAAGGTATTCTGGAGGTTTTTCGTTTGTTTTGTTTTTGTTTTTGAGACAGGGTCTCATGATGTAGTTCAAACTGGCCTTAAACTCACCATGTATCCTAGGCTTCCCTCCAACTTAGGGTGATCTTCCTGCCTCAGCCTTCTTGTGCTGGGATTATAAGTGTGTGCCCAGCACTTTAGCACATTTTTATTTTTATTTTTGGTGCCGGGAATCGAACTTGGACTCTAGCATATTTTTAAAAGCCCATAGTTTAAGATACTGTAACTTGTTAATTTTGTGTTCTGTAATACATGTAACCAGCTTGAGGTTTATAGTAAGTAAACGAAGATACTAAAAAAAGACTTGTAGAGGAAAGAGAGTGCTCATATTTAGAAAGATTTCAAACAAAACCAGGTAGAATTTTAAGAATTAAACCATTTGCCAGAGGATGTGGGTTCTCATCTTTGTGCTTCCGGCAAGCATTTAGTTTTCATGTTTTTACTTTTTTAGTTTTCATATTTTTAAGAGGATCTAGTTCAACACTGGTTTAGTCTAACTTACTTGTAAAACTTGGCTTAGTCTTGGAATATTATAAAAGAAATTGGGATAGCATATTGTAGCTCTCTTAAGTACTCTGGTTTTGTAGACACTGAGCTTTGAGGAGAAGGAGAGAGTAATTGGGGTTAAAACTTGGACCTGTAGTATGAAAAAATTCAGAGCCTTATCACTTGACAAAGCAGAACAGATTTTACATATTTAAGTGCGTAAATTGGAAACAAGTAGCCAATTGCCTGATTTTCTTTCCCCCTTAATACTAGGGATTGAATTCAGGGGTACCCTACCACTGAGCTACACCCTCTACCCTTTTTATTTTTTATTTTAAGATAGGGCTTTGCTAAATTGCCTAGGCTAACCCCAAACTTGTGATCCTCCTTCCTGAGCTTCTTGAGTAGCTGGGATTATAGCCATTCACCACCAACTTTAGTATGGCCACAGGTTTTAATGTTTATGTTAGACAAACTGTATTAAACAGCTTGAACTTCCACACTTGCTACAGGTGTGTTCTCTCTCATCAGTAGTCTGATGATGGACTGTTTCACTGATCTGTTGCCCTTGGAACTTTTTTGTGCTCCCCTATACTGATGTAGTGTATAGACAGAGGAGGGCTTTGAGTAGGAGGTGGCCATGATGAGATGTACTTATGAGGAATCTTACTTTCCCAGTTGTGTGCAGAGCTGACAGAGCAGTCTGGAGCAGTGGTGGGTAGAGATTTCTGTCAGAGAAACACCACCAGTCATCTTGGTCTTATTTCATTACCTTCTTTAGTGTACTTCTTTGCATTTAATTTTCTAAATAAACTCTAGAAAAAGCTAGTCAAGTGGTTAATCCAAATGATTTTTGCTCTCATTTAAAAGCTGATGCATCAAAATGTGTTTTCAATTACTGTCTTCTCTTGGCATAGAATTTAGATGCAGGTACCACAGTGGACTGGCTCTTGGATTTAAAGATCTCTCTCTATAGAATGCTTTTCAGATAGCCCAGACAATATTAAAAGCTCTAGATTTGTGCTGAAGTAATGCCACAGTTTGGATTTGCAACGTTATGCAGAAGCCCATGTGTTGATGGTTAGTTATGGGTCCCTCATTGGGAGGTGGCAGGAATGTTAAGCAGGAGTAATGGAAGGAGGTTGTGTTATTAGGGACATGCTTTTTAAGGGGATGTTAGGACTCTAGCCCCTTCTTTCTCTCTTTGCTTCCCAGCCACTTATTAGGTAAGTGCCATGACCTGTACAGGGTAGGGTCCAAAGCTAGGGAGAGCAGTGGGAGATGAAGAAAATTGAAAAATAACAAGAAAGAAACATACATACCAAGATTAAGATCAAAAGCTGGGACAAGGGGGAACCATAGCCTGATGAGCTAATGGTGGCCTTGTGTGCAGTGCACTCTTTTATTTACAATGTAAGACAAATGAGAGAGAAGGTGGGGAGACTTTTGCTACATGGTCCACTTGGTCTAGGCTGAACACACTGTGATTGTCTCGAGATTGGAGCATGCCCAGAAGGGAACAAGGAAGAAGAATACATATATAACTGTCTCCTGGGGCTGTGCAATCCAGGCTCTACAATCTTAGTCTGTGGAGGAGAATATCTAGTCTATGGAGGAGAAAGGGAGTAGGGACTAGTCAAAGGGCCATCTTCAGGCTCGGCCTGTGGCAGGTAAGCAGCTTGCTCCTCCACATGTCCCTGCCATGATGTGTTGTGCTGGCAGAGGCTCCCAAACAGTCAGACCAACCAACCACAGATTGTGAGCCAAACAAATTTTGTCTTTGAAAGTTGGCTCATCTCAGGTATTTGTTATAGTGACAGAAACCTGACTAGCACAATATTGAGTGTGTTTTTCTGTGAAGTTAACTACTTGTGTTTGAGTTGACCTTGCTTGAGTATTTATCCTCCCCTCTTGCATTGCCTTGATATATTATTGTGAAGATCAGATCCTCAGCATTTAGACACATCTCTTTCATATCTTTCCTCTCTTCCTTTAACTGTGGAGCAGTTTATTTGGTTTTTTATTCTGTACATTGAGGATTAAATGAAACATCAGACTCAAAAGCTTAACCATCTGGACTAGGGAACTAAAAAATGATAAGGCAGTGTCCTAATTTTTGGATATGTTTGCAAAGAGAGGATATTTAGAGGAAAATATTAATCTGTGATCATTCATATGCCTTTCTGAATGCGAAGGCAAACAGGGTCCACATTTAAGTATACCCACCTACACATAAGATTGATATGTGTGTCTTTATACAAATGCAAACATACACAGAGTGAAATTAGAAAGCAAACCAATGAATGGAGGAGTTTCTCTATTCTGTAAAATAAACGTCAATATACATTTATAATGTAGGCAGTTTTTATCACTATGTGGACATATTGAATAAACCTCAAAGTGGGTGGGCCATAGGGAATTGGTTGCCAACAGGATCAAGAATGCTGGAGAAGGGCTGGTGATTTAGCTTAGTGGTGCTGCTGCCTGCCTCGCAAGCACAAGATGGGTCCTGAGATTGATCCCCAGTACCCTCCCCCCCAAAAAAAGTAGAGAAGGCAAAGATCATCTTTCACCCAAAATTGTGCTCTCTCTCTCTCTCTGTTCTGTGTCAGAACAAAGCAAAAACAACAGAAGCAGGAATACTTGCCTGTACTAAGATGTGTGGGGTGAAAGAAATCATTCTAGATGGACTCTTCTTCCCTCTAGGTTCAAAACCTATTCACTATTCTCTGAGCTTCCTGGAACGTCATATGAAAAATTTTATAGATCCCAACAGGAATTTTGAAATGATACAATCTTTGCTGATACCTATTAGTAAATGTTTGTTATTTGAGAGGCTAAACAAAATCAGAGCTTTTGGGAGTCCTCTTTCATGATACTGGTCTTCGCATAATGTGTTTCCTGCAAATTGATACTTTGTGTGCTTGGTTGACTGGTCTCTGCAACCTGCCCAAATATTTACAATTAGAAAATATGAATGGATTAACAGATAAAGTAAAAAATAGAGTAAGTATACTTATATCCAGAAATAAATTTATCTCAGTGTATGACCCTAGGCACCCAGCTCATTTAATAGATCATAAATATCTTTAGGAGACCTGCTCTTTATAATATTGTCATATTATAATGCATTATAAACGTCCAAGCTGGGAACTAGAGAGTCACATAGCAGTTATATAATTGAGCATTCTATGTCAGGTGCAGTGCCAGGCAGTGGGTATAGAAAATTGTTCTTTCCCTTAAGGGCTTCTTGGTCTTAGACAAAAACAGCCTTGGAAATTAGGCCTTCGGCAACTGGTGAAATGATTGCCACACGGTAGGCCTTGTATTAAGCTCTGGAGGAGGCAGTACAGCCCGCTCTTCAGCACATGGTAAGCATTGGGAGAAAGGAGGGTACAAGCCAGGCAAACAGAACCTGCAGAGAATAGAGTAGAGGCCAGTGTGCTGCAGTAACAGGGAAAACACTCCCGTTCATTCTTTCCTTTTGACTCACCTCAATTCACTTTATGACTAAAATGTTACTTTCCATCTATTGTTAAACAAGCCTGTCTTTAATCTAAATCAATATTTATTGCCTTTGTTGATTTTGAGTTTGTTGTTATTTCTAAAGGAAGTTATGTCCTGAATTCCACAAACCATACTATCTGATAAAATACTTAAAAATAATACTTAAATAATACACTTGACCATCTCATTTATCTTGTTCTTCTAGAAGGTTTTAGATGATTGTTCTTTGTTTGCTATATGTTGACATGTTTGTTTGCTATATATTGACGTGCTCATTCTTCTTTAGGTGCCTTTTTATGTAAACTTATTGATTTGACTTGAATTAACTTTATTTTTGATATGTTGGACAGTACTATAAATTGCTTTATTTGTGAACTGTGAGTTGTTTTTCTTTAATATGCATTTTAAATCCTGCTTTTAACTTTACTTGCTTTTGTATACTCAACTTCATTCACTAATGTTTGATGATAATAATATGTTACAAAATGACAGAAGACCTAACTAGTTAATTAGTGTAAGTGGTTCTGTCAGCCCTATTGACAGTTGGAGGCCCACAATGCTGACCTATCAGGTGGTTAAAATAAAACACAGAAGAATGGCATTACTGCAGTTAGCTTCTTTCCCTTCCTACCCTTGAGATATGAGTTGGTTTTCTTTTTCATGAGATAAAAATAAAACCAGATAATGTAAACTGACACTTTTGCTTGTGATTAACTGGGCCTTTTATTTAATTTCATATTGGTGTTTTCCACCTCTCTGTCTCATTGAGATTTGAACAGTCTTCATATTTTCTATCCTTCTTTCCTGTGTGATGGTTTAAGATTTCATTACATTTTTGTTTTAGATACCTTTGAGGCCATTTGAATAATGCTATTGCTTAATCTGGGAATAGATTGCTATCTGATTGCATATTTACTCCTGTGTCTGTTTCCTGTGCAGTCAGGTGGCTTTGCTCTGTCCTGCACCCTGCACCTTTCAGGTGTCCCTTGTAGATGAGGCTTGGAGGTGTTGCTGCTCCTATTTCCATCAAACTTTATACAAGCTACAGAATTATTCTACAGATTCACATTTAACATAGCTTTTTTGGCTCCAGTCCTTTGCACTACAGAGGTAAAGAAAGTGGAAATGGAGGAAAGAGAAGATGCACAAATAGGAAGAAATTTCCAGAGTGCACGGATTGAAGACAGCAGCTGGAGGGACACAGCATCTAGGGTGCCTGTAGATTAAGCCATGGGCAGCTGTTGACCCAGAGGAAGAAGGTGAGGAGAACTGTGCTTTCTGTGTAAGTGCAGTGAAGTGAGATGGAGAGGAGTGACGTGTAGATTTTTAGTTTTGACATTCTTATGCTTTGGTTGGCAAAACATTGTGTGGAAATCTGTTAGCAGAGATTCATTTTAAGTTATTGAAGTTAAGTGTTTGAGGAAACATGTTTGAGAGTCACAGTACGGAGGCATTCATAAGAACAGCCAGTAACTGTGGAATGCTTACTAGCTATTATGAGGAGCACTTTACAAACATTTTATTTGTGCCTCAGTTTTCTCATCTGTAAAAGGGACATAATAAGATACTTGTGAGGATTAAATAAAAAATGTATGTATATTTATAGAGCTTAACAGTATCATTCTTCTTGTTATCAGACACTAATCAGCACCCCTTTGGAAAGAGGTGTTATTAATGTACCTTTTATGGAAGAGAGAGTAAAGTAACTAAGTGACCAAAGGTCCCAAAATTTGAAATTGCAGATTTTAGAATTTGAACTTTCACCACATCATGCTTTCAGCTTTGCTGGTCTCCCACCTTCATTTATTAAAATGTTATCTTCAACAGAAGCCAAGTGGCACAGAGGGAGATGCAGGACAAAACATTTTATGTGTAGAGAGTGGTTTTGAGTATTAAATACACAATGCCCTTTCAAGACAAGTGAGGAGAACCTTTCAATGACAATCATTATAATACTGAAAATCTTACAGAAAAACAAACACGGTTGGCACTTGAGCTACCAGAGAACAAAAATGGGAAAATGGAAGATCATTTTAGGGCAAAGGAAAGACAGAGACACAGAGAGAACAAGAGGCTAAGAGGAAGAATCATGTTGTTTCTGCAGTATTTTCCCCTTCTTGTACTGGGAATTGACTCCAGAGTACACTGAGTAACAGCTACCCTCTTTTTAAAAAATGTTGTTTTGAGACAGAGTTTTATTAAGTTGTTCAGGTGGCCTTGAACTTGCTGTTGTCCTGCATCAATCTCTTAAGTGACTGGGAATACATGTGTTTGTCACCACACCTGGATCTGTTTCTGCATTTAGGAACAAATGAGCTTCAGCGAGTACCTTTAAGCCAGGTGCATTGGTGCCACATGCCTGTAATCTCAGCACTCTGGGAGGCTGAGGCCGGAGGAAGTTTTAAGCCCAGGCTGGGCTATTTAGTGACTTAATGAGAGGCTGTCTCTAAAAGGGGGAGAGTGCACAGGAACGTTGTTCAGTGCAAGGGCCCTGTGATCAATCCCCACTACTGCCAAAAGAGAAAGAAGAGAAAGAAATACCTGTTAGTTCATTGTATCAAGTGCTGCATAGAGGCCGAGGAGAGCAAGACCTAAGAAAAGGTCTTGGTGAATCACTTTTCGGTGTTAGCGAATGAAATTTACTTACCTTTTCAGCTAGAAGCGGTTGGCTGTGAGTATAATTATGAGAAGCAGAAACATGATTCAGTGACACAGATCAATAAGGAACTAAAATTTAGTTTGGATTTATTTCTTTGATTTTCCCTCATTTTTTCCAATTCATATGTTTTACTAATCGAGTACTCCAGTAGCAAGCAATATGTGATATTTGCCAGCTTAATTAGAGATCCATTTGCAATACTCAGCTATCTGTGGTGCTTCTCAGCACATCTGAAATGCAGTATCTGCGTTGCTATGCAATAATCAAAAAGGTGCTGATGCTAACCTGAAAAAGCTGCCTCTTAATGCAGTGATTTGTCTTATTCATACTAATTTTTCCCATTTTCCTGCATTTTTTGTGTCTGCTCTCTCCACACTTAATACTGTGAGCTGGTTTGACCATACTTTGAGAGCAACAAACTATGAACTCTGGAGGTAATTTTTTTAGTATCTTTGAGGGCTCAGTGAAGGCTCAGTTTGTTCACCAGGTATGAACCCATTGCCTACAGCAGTGTCTGGGTCTTTGAAAAATATATTTTAAATAAGGAATGGATGAACTCTCCATGGAGCTTCATAGTGATAAGGTTTTGAAAAAATTATTTGATACAATGTAATCATGCACATTATTTTATTGCTTCTAATTAAAGAGTGTAGTATAGTATCTTTTATATACTAACTTTCTGCAGTTTTGATTGTGTATGTACCTGTGTGGGTAGTAGGTGGGAGCATTGTAGCAACAAGCTCAGGATTCCAGACACACAGACTATTATAGTAGCTCCTCAGATTGGCAGCCTAGCGCAGCTGAAGTCCTTGGGACTCCATGTTTGAAGTATTTTAGACACTTTCTGTCAAGTATTGCTAGTTGATACAGCACAGACACCCACAATCTGAAAACCATCCTACCTTATGATTGAGTAAGGTAGAATTAATTAGAAGTGTATTTCATTTTACTGAAGGTCAGAGATTGGTAAGAATGGGGATAATCTGAGTGATGATATTTCCTGACAACTGTTACTATTGATTATTTGTGGGAATGCAGACATGAGTAAGGCACAGTGTACATCCTGGGGGAAGCATATTTTTTAAACAGGTGCTGGTGTCCAAACTAGAGAGATGAAAAACAATATGAAGGAGCCACTACTGAATTCTAAGAAGTCCCACCCCAAAGGGCTTTTTTATAGGTCTTTAGATGAAAGAATTACTTCCAGCAGGGGTTGTCATACATGTAAAAGCTCACAAGGGGAATAATATTTGCTTTCTACTATGTAAAGAAAAGTTACGATTTCATTAGAAAAAAGGAAAGGAAAACATCCCCAGCAAAGACTGGAAGAGAAGGCATGTTTTAGGAAGCAAATTTCAAAATTAGCTGGAAAGATTCAAAGTGAAGACATAAACCTAGATTTGAAAATAACATGATTTGGGAAATTAACATGCTTAACTAGGTTCAGAATTCAAAAAGTTTAAAAGCATTTATAGGGAAATCCCCCTTTCCCCTCTTTGCTTAGCTGTGCCATTCCTTCCCTAGAGTCAGTGCACATTAATTTTATGTATATAGAAGCATGTATACTTTTCTTCTCTTACTTTTACAAAGTAATGTCAAACTGTACACATTCTTTTATACTTTGCCTTTTCTTTTTTTCACTACCATATTTCTTAGAGATGGTCCATAGGCAACATGTAGCTGGTACAAAGGCAGTTTATTCATTTTGTTAAGGAACATCACAAAGTGTTTCATTATATGGCTGTGACATTTTTAACCAGTCTTACCAATGGGCATCATAATCTTTTGCTGTTATACAGAGTGCTCTGGAGAATAATCTTTCACGTGTATCACTTCACAGTAAAGTTGTGGGTCATTTCCTAGAACAGCTGGATTAAAAGGTGGGTGCAGTCAGGGTTTAGAAGGTCATAACCAGCCAGCCTTCTTATAGAGGGTATAAGTGTATGAAAGTCTTTCAGTTGCAAACCATTGTCTCTTCTGTGCTGCCTGCTGTAAATTGCAAATTAGGAATTTATTTGGGTTAATAAGTAATCCATGCCTGGAAGATTTAAGAAATGTGACCTTCCTAGTATATATTATTTTTAATCACTGTGCTTTCAACCTAATGCCCAGCTGAAATTAAGTCACCCAATATACATTTATCACAAACCTACTATTTAGTTCTGGGGAAATAGCAGGGAGCACAGCATTTTTGCTTTCTTGGTGTTTATATTCTAAATATTCAAGTATGATACTTCTAGGGAGTGTTAAATACTGTGAAGATGATAAGCTTCATAATGAGAGTGGGATTTGGTGGGGGAAAGGCTGTTTCAAAAATAGTAGACTGTCACTAAAGACCTCTTAGGAAGTGATATTTCAGCTAACCTGGATGAAGTAAAGGAGGAAAATGTGTGAATGTCTTTTTTTGTGTGTGCCTGAAAAGAAGATTTCCTTGTATGAGTGTAGAACATATAAATTAATCCATTCTTCACATGAAGAGTGCTTAAGTTAAAGGTAATGGGAAGAGCAGTTACAAAGAACTGGAACCAAGAGTAAGCCTGTGGGTTCTAGAAACAAAAAGTTGGCCAGAAAAGCAGTGGGGAACATGTGGACAAGAGAGTATGGCCTTTAGCTAGTTTAGACTCTGTTCTAAACTATCTGGAATCTTAGGGTGGGAAGAACAACATTTAGTGATAGAAAGAAATGTTCCAAAACTCTGGAGAATGTTGGCTTCTTTATTCTTTTTATTTTCTTCCTTCTTACTTGTATGTCTATAGATCTTCCTTCACAAAAAGTGAACAAAGTTTGCAAATTTACAAAACCGAAAAAGTAATACCTTACATTTTTGTGAAACATTTTTAAGATGTAAATCCCATGCTGTAAAATTTGCCATTTATTTATTTTATTTTATTTTTTTATTGAGTTTATTGGTACAATCTAGGTATATAATACAGTTATATTCATTATTGGGATCCTGTACCTTTACATGACAGGTCTTGATTCTCATTTTTCCCTTTGTCCCTGCCCTCCCTTCACCCCCTCCTCCCCCCCCCATTTACTAACACTTTATTTCCATTTTTTCATTTTTTCATATTTTTTCCTCTCCCTTATTACATTTCCCCCACCCTTCCCACTTTCCCTACACCTTTAGCCCTTTACTTCCTATTTCACATTATTAATTATCTTATTAGGATCTTGTGTACTATTATAGTTTTTCACACCAGAGAAACTATTCAGTATTTCAGTTAAAGAAATCTCTGTATGAACATTAAAAATAGGGAATCCTACTCAATTAAAGCTGAAAAAAAAAGGGAATCCTAAAATAAAACTAAAAAGGAAAGTAAAAGAGAAAAGGCAATGATGTAAAATTAAAATAATCCTTAATTCTGAAGATGAAAATTGTCCCTGAACATTTAAATTGCTTCTTGCTCTTGTAGTCTTACATTATTCTTTTTTTTTCATTATTTAGAGAATACTTTATTAGTTTCTGTACTCAAACCCAGGTAGATGTGACCTTACATATTTAGTACGATGTGTTACCCAGGTACAAATGGAAAAAAAAATAAAAGCGCATAATTCAGTAAAGATTTGGCACAATCACAAGGTTGTGCAACCATCACCACTATCTAAACCAGAACTTTTAAAAATCACATCAGAAACTCTTTTATCCATTAATTACTTTCATTTCTGTGGCAACTGCGAATGTACAATCCATTGCTGAGGATTTGCCTGCTTTGGCGCATTTTTATAGATGAAATTGTATTACATGTGGCATTTTGTGATTGGCTTCTTCAGCACAATGTTTTCAGGATTCATCCATGTTGTTGTACATGCCATCATTTCATCCTTTTTTTAATGCCTGAAAAAAAGATTTCCTTGTATGAATGTAGACCATATAAATTAATTCATTCATCAGGTGAAGAGCACTTAAGTTGTTTCCATATATTGATTCTTAGAAATAGTATTGCTGTCAGCATTTGTTTTCAAGTTTGTGTACACGTTTTCATTTCTCTTGGTTATATACCTAGAAATGGAATTGGTGAAAACTATTCACTGTTTAGAGGTTAGATAGAACTTTATTATTTAAAAAATGCTTTATACCTTTTATATAATTAATGCATCACAATAACTGAGAAAGGAAACAAGATTGGAAAGATTAGATAGGATAGAGAAAAATTTGTGTATGTCACAAAAATATTTAAAACAAGGTTCATTGGTGCATTGTTAAAAAATAGGACAGAACTGGCAACTAAGTAGCAGCAAAAATATGTAAAATGTGTGATGTTCACATGGTAGAAACCATATTATTGAAAGTGTGTATGAATGTATGTATACAGTAGTTAAATGTAAATACTGTGTAATCTCAGTATATTTCTGAAAATATGAGTGAATAATATGACTTGCACAGTGCCATCATTTATGTAAGTCAAGAAAAATACAAAGTAAAACTATTCATAGATTGCTCCTGGATATAAATACACACACACACAACACACACACAAAGGGATCAGAAGGTCCCCCCATCAATCTGTCATAGTAATTGCTCTGCATCCTGAGCCTTAAAACCTTTTCATTTATTTGTATATATATAAATTATTTTCATTACAGGACTACATTTCCTTACACTGAGGGCTATATTCCTCAGTTTGATCTTCATTACCCAGCACATAAATGTGAAATTATATTTTTGAAAGACCAAATGAATTCTGGGCTACTTACATTATTTTGGGAAGAAGAGATGGAAAAGCTGATAAATAAATCATTCTCCCCCTTTCTGCTCATTGTCCTTCTGCAGTACTTTCATATTCTGTTAGTGTTGTCATAACGCAAGGCATGCAATTACAAGAGCAGTTCCACGTGACACGACATGCTAATAAAGCAGATGGTATGTTCAGATAAGCAGGGGAAAAGAGTGCTGCAGAAGTCATTGCTGTCTCTTTTAAAGTATAGAGTATTTTATGATTTTCTCAGATGATTTTATCTTCATTGTCAAGGTAATGATTATGGATCATATAAATCTTTATGGATTTGTTGTATCAAGTGTCGAATTATGCAGCTTAGTCAGGTAGTTGTAGAAAGATATCTGTAATTAGATATGGAAGTAGTATTACTGAAAATTCTGCTTTTTGGGAAGGTATTGGTCTCACTTTGTTCCTACAGTGGAGGAGTGCTCTGCTGCCATTTTAGGTCTCTAATGCTTTGCATTAAGTCTACTGTGTGAGGCCATAGCCTGGGCAATTGTAAAGTTCAGAGCTTTACATCAATATGGGTAAAGCAGTGTGAGTCCACTTGGCCTTCATCCTTCTCTTTCTTTGTGTGTTTCGCAAAGGTGCCAGCTCTTCTCCCTAACTGCTGCTGCCTTCAGGTGATAAACAGAACTGTTGCTTGGGTTGCTGGCAGGCCCAGGCTGGACTGTGCTGTTCCTGGTCCTGTTGTCTCAGTCTTCCCCTGGCAGGTAGATCACACAGGCTTGCTTTGTGAACCTAATCATCTTTGGGTCAGGAGGAATATACAGCCCCATTTTGACATGAAGCCTAAGCTGAACTCATCAGTACAGTTTACTAGAAGCTTTAGGGTTATTTTATGGTACCAGAGCCTCGATAAACTCATGTATTGATTGTCCTTTTTCAGTTGTGGTATGCTCAGTTTGTCAGAACCAAGAAAGGCAGTGGGTGTGAGCCATACTTCTAGAGATGGAGGTTTTCACTCTGTATAATTTCACCTTACAAAGTTACAGGGTAAATAGAAGGGGTACACAGTTTGGTCCCTACCCCTTCATTTAGCTTGTACTCTGATGCTTTATCTCCCTTCATCCCTTTCGGCTCATCTTTTAGTGTTGCACCTCTGAAGATTTCCTTCAACCCCCTGTCCTTGCCTGTGTTGCTCTCTCTGCCTCTCTATTGCCCCTTCTCTGATCAAGTTCTGCTAACTGTTCCAGGTTACATGTGCCTGTTACCTCCTGTGACCTTTAAGACTACATGGAATACTTTAGTATACTAAGCAGGTAGGCCATAAGATGCATACTCACTATCCCTCCTACATTTATTACAATTGTAATCAAATATTCATGAAGTGACTTTCTTGCTTTCCTAAATCTTTATGTTGTGTCCACAATGTGTAGTACAGCGTCTGGCGCATAGTTGATGCCTAACAGAGATTTGTTGAGTAAAAATAGTTTAGCAGTAACATATGGTGCTGAGATATGGCAGGTCAGCATCTGAAAGGTATCTATTGGATTTGGCAAGTGGAAATCATTGAATATTTTATTTATTTTTATTTTTTAATTGAGTTTATTGGTACATTTTAGGTATACAGTACAGTTACATTCATTATTGGGATCTTGTACCTTTACATGACAGGTCTTGGTTCTCATTTTTTCCCCTTGTCCCTGCCTTCCCTTCACCCCCTCCTCTCCTCCCTATTTGCAAACACTTTATTTCCATTTTTTCATTTTCTCATATTTTTTTCTTTTCCCTTACTACCTTTCCCTGGCCCTTCCCACTTTCCCTACACCTTTAGCCCTTTTCTTCCTATTTCAATGAATATTTTAGAAGGAATAGTTCTAGCAGAATTGTGAGGACAGAAGCAATGCTGTAAAATATATAATAAAAACAAATGTTAATTACTCACTACAGGTCTTTGGAACACTTGCAAGTGATTTCTTCACTGATAGCAACTTCTGTTGAGTTGTTTTTGTTTTTTTTGGTACTGGGCATCGAACTCGGGTTCTTGTTCTCTTGCAAGGCAGGCAGTGGAACCACTGAGCTAAATCCCCAGCTTGTGTTGAATTTTGCTAATTCAGTAGACATTGTCAGAATCTACCAGATTACAGTAAGATAAAAGTAAACTCCAAGACATGGTGTCATGACTTCTTTTCTCAGTGGCTTGTTATAGAATGGAATGTTGACGTTAGAACAAATACAGGCAGGCAGGCAAGAGTACTGTGCTCAGGAAAAAGGAATAACCCAAATGTTTCTGATCTCCTGTGCTTATCACTGAGCCAAAAGTTCAGTCTTTTTTTTTTTTTCAAAGACTAGTGGCATCAAAATATAATTTCTTAAATTTCTGTGGTCAATATGACTTGAAACAGTGTTAAAAGAGTAACTTTTCATATAAACATAGAATAATTTGGAAATCTTGGTGGAATGGAATTGGCCTTGGGAAGACTTATTGTCAAGATCTTCCAGGATGTGTTTTGGGAGGTGCTCTGAGCAGATGCATGGTCAGTGCTGTGTATGGTCCCAGGTTTTCTCCTTAAGAAAACAGATACCAAACACATACACACTTTGGGTAATGTAAGCTATTCTGGAAGCTTCATGTATCTTCCCTTAGTCCTAACACCAAATCCGGTGAGCAAGCTGCCTTTACTCCTTTCAAGTATCAGGAAACAAGCTTAAAATAAGTTGCCCAGTATATCAGCATTGGCATTTGAATCCAAGCAACTGCTTTCAGAATCTGTTTTCTTAACCATGAGGTTGTATTATATCTCTGTGGACACTGGCTTATAAAGTCAGCACTTACGAGTGACTACCCTTCTTTTTCTGCCTTCCTCCTGCCACTCAGGGTTTCATCTCCTCTGTAGAGCACCTGTTCTCACTTTGCCTCCAATGTGAGTGTCTTGGGGACCCAGGTGGCTCTGGGGGGAGTTGGTGTTTTGGGACATGTTATGATCTCTGGACACAAGCATCTCTCCATAGGATTCTCAATGAAGTCATTAAGGATTCAGTCTATCTTTAAATGCTTATTAGACATTCTAGTCATCTTTCACAATATGTATCATTTAGAATAGTATGTTCCTAGTTGTCAGCTGATTTACATGTGCACTTTTGGAACATAATATGTTTTTAAGTTGATAACTACCTGTATCTGCATTAAGTAGTGAAGTTTCCCAGTGTTCGAGACATGTACTATGCCATTAAAAGAGAATTAATAGGGCCAGGGATTTAGCTCAGTGGTCCTGCTGCCTGCCTTGCAAGCACATGATTCCGAATTGGATCCCCAGTACAAAAACAAACAAATAAAAAAGAACAGAGAGAGAGAGAGAGAGAGAGAGAGAGAGAGAATGAATATGAGGATTAATAGCTTTTTCAAAAGAACAGAACTAAGATCAACATTGCCTAGTATTAATCCTTGCCTAGAAGTTCCACAATTAAAAGGACAAAATATGTAAAAGCAAATAAGTACAGTTGGAAATATGCAAAGCCGTTAAAGATGTCCCAGTGGTTCAGAAGTAGGTAAAAATGAGAAATGCATATAACTCCTGTGATTGTGAAATGTGCCACCAAAGCTTCAGGTTTTTGAGGTATTCCTCTGGCTGTCCCTTGACCTCCTTGTCAGTGGCAGACTAAAGAGTCTGAACAGTTATATGCAAAGAAAAGAATGCCCTGGGGTAAAAACAAAATAAAATGTTATTTAATACTCAATTTGGTATCCTTTAAATTTGAAAGTGTTAGTAATATTATATCAGCAGTAATAATATTACCGTATTAGCTTTAAAATTTTCCTCTTATTTTTTTGGCTAGGTGAATTTGAAAGTATTGTTTAACCTAAAAAATTTTAAAAGGTTAGAAGAAATAGCATTTATTTGAATTAGCATAGCGTTAAGATGTTAAGTAAAGCACAGATGGTTTCCGCACCCTCTGATTTTCTTTTTTGTGCCTTTCCTTTCCTGTTATTTTTCTTTCCTACCAGGAATCATTTTACTTTATATAAGAGAGATTCTTACATAGTTAGGTGCTGATGAACACTCTTGCCCGCCTTTACATTGTCAGTGTCCTTACTTTAAATCATACTCTTAATGACGCTGCCATTCTTGGGAGAGAGGTGAAGGGGAGATTGTACTTTATTTTGGGATTAAGTTGGTTTCTTGTAGAGCCTGGTATGTGGCTCAGTAATAAGTAGAGTTATTGCAAGTAGTTTTGGAGAAAATGAATGTTATGTTGTGTCATTGTATTTCTTTTCACTTAGAGAAAACTTCATGGAAGAATTCACCATATCTCAAGAACAGTTTCATTGTTTTGCTTAAGTGGCTTCCTGAAGAACAGAAATGTAAATTCAACAAGTCTTTTTCATTATATCCCCACCTCTAGTTATTAGTGTTAAATATACCATGTATCACTGTATAATTGTGTTCACAATTACTAAAGCTTTTAACACATTTTTGTTGGGGCTGTCATTCATAAGTCTCACTGCTGGGAGGCTTGAACCAGGGTGGTACATTCATGACTGTCCCATTGGACAGCTTTTTATTAATTTTATTAGTAAAAAGACCAATAAAAGCGATTAGATCCATTTGTGACAACAGTGGTGGAAGCTGCTTGATGAGACAGTCTTGCATGAACCACTGGTGGTTCAAGCTGGTAGGAATGTGTTAAAACTATTGGTTTATATTTTTACTTTCTGAGAGAAAACTTTTTAACTTAAATATTTCATAAAACCTTTTAAAGTTTTCAGATTGTTGGTACTAGTTTTGATATGTTAAGTTTAATTATTTTACAGTATCATGCTGTAAGTGAATTACTTTGTGAAATGCAATCAATAGAGAATGGCCCTTCTGTAGTGGATATCTGGCACAAAAAATAGGCAGTAAGAGATCTTTCTGTTAGCTCTTGGTTAGGGCTGTGTTCTTGTGAACTTGACAATGGATATTGTATCAACACATATAACTCCCTTCCCGTCATTTTTTAAAGCACTGTGAATTTAGGAGAACCTGCTTTCAACCCCAATTATAAAGCAGCAGCCAGGGCTGCTTTTGTCCTGCCTCATTTTTAGTCCTTGAGATACCTTTAGAAAGGGGCAAAGCTCTTAAGATGAGCCATGAATTCCATCAGCTAAAGATCCCCAAGTGGAGTAGCAGTGCCTTTCTGGCTGAAGCCAATTGCTTCTTCCTTAATTTCACAGAACCTCTCTAATTTCTCAGGTCTAGCCTGACTAATGAGGTAGCTTGGGTTTTACTTTGGGTCCACAATGGATATAGAAGGAAGGACATTTGAGCTGAGACAAGACAAAGTTTTAATGAAATTTACATTATGATAGTCTATCAAATAAGATATGGATATAAAAAAGGAATGATTTGAGTATAGGAAAGAATTATTGGAGTTGTCATAGTAGCTGAGTGGGAGAGTTGAATACAGAGATGATAGTGCCTGCAATCCCAGCACTATGGGAGGCTGAGGCAGGAGGATGACAAGTTTGAGCCCCGTTTAGGCAACTTGGCAAGACCCTGCCTAAAAAAAAAAAAAAAAAAAAAAAAAGGCCGTGGATGTAGCTAATTTCAAAGGTTCTGGGTTCAATCCTTAGTAACAAAACCAAACAAAAGGTCCAAAAAGAAATAAGACCTGATTCCAGCCATCATAAACAAAAGGCATATGATGAGATTTCTGAATTTCAAACTACAGAAAATATTCTGACATTTTCTTTTCTTTTTGGTACTGGAGATTGAACTCAGGTCCTTGCACTTGCAAGGCAGGCCACCGAACTGCTGAGCTAAATCCCCGGCCCCCTGACATTTTCTTATTAGAATAAAAAGTTATTTTCAGTGGGCTGGGGATTTAGCTTGGTGGTGCTGCCTGCCTCTCAAGCTCAAGGTCTTGATACCTGGTACCAAAAAAAAAAAAAAAAAAAGGTGGGGGGGAGTTATTTTCAAGTGAAAGAGAATTCTCAACTCCAGAAATTTTATACCCTGCCTAACTACTGTTGCTTATGTGTTACAGGATCAGTATAATATTTATATAAATGCTATTGTTTTGACTGAATTATTTCAGAAAAAATTTTAGGCACTGGCAAAATCTGGAGTGAAAAATTCATACTCTATAATAGGAAAGAACTAATTATATGCAACAGTGGAACTTGAGTTAAATCTAAATAAAGTGTTTGTTTGTTTGTTTGTTTATTGGTACCAGGGATCGAACTCTGGTCCTGCACTTGCAAGGCAGGTGGTGGAACCACTGAGCTAAATCCCTGGCCCTAAATAAAATGTTAATAGGTTGTGAAGTTAAGTGGATTCATTGACACAAAAATATCATAGAACATAACCAAATTTAAAATAACACTGGGCTTTCCTTTAAAAGACCAGGTTCTTTCTGAAGGTTGGAGTTTGCATGCAGCCCTAATTGTCTGAAAGACCTCCCATGGCAATGTAATATAATAGTTGGGCAAGGAATGAAAAATGGAAGAAAAGTGGGGCATTTGGGCTATGGGAGGTGACATTATACAAATGTGATAGATTATCAAATTCTCGGGATGAATACTAGAAACAGTTGATCTGATTTTGAGAAGAAATCATAATGAGTAGAAAACTTTTATTGAATGTTGCAAACCCATGTGCTTAGTATTTTATTTTTGTTACCTCATTTCACCCTGAGTATTTTCAGAGGTATCGAAATAGGTAAGCCAATTTTATATATCTGCAAAAAGTGCAATGAGCATTCATTAGT
The DNA here is from genome assembly GCF_012274545.1 of Fukomys damarensis. NCBI lineage: Eukaryota > Metazoa > Chordata > Mammalia > Rodentia > Bathyergidae > Fukomys > Fukomys damarensis. The sequence goes on from NW_022900929.1 coordinate 3,765,680, forward strand.
ATTATAGATACATTAATTTGTAAGTGATTTAGAAATTCCTGTGTAACTCTTAAATTGGAAAGCCCAGGGAGTAATCTTAATACAGAGTTGAAGGAAAACTGTTGTTAACCTGGCATGTAAAGAGAAAAGAATAAATTTGTTGCTGAGAGCTGTCACCCTTTACATAAGAAAATCTAAGCACAAAGGATTCCAAAAATTTAAATTTCTATATTTTGGCTTGATTTCTGTCAGATAGTAGAGAAAAGTAAAGTTTTTATTGATTATTTAGGTCCTGAGTTTTCAGCCTTAGAAGAGGGAAATATGTAGTTAATTTGTATGATTTCTGTCAAAAAAAATGTTTTGAACATTTGTCTAAGGAGAGCCAATTGAATCTTCAACAGATAAAATTTCGTGAGAGAAACAGTTTTCTGTGATTTCATAAGATAGATTTTTTTTTTTGGAGGGGGCACTTGGGATCATAAAACCAGTAAATTCGAGATGAAAACTCAGTCAATAAAAGACCCTGAATTGTGTTTTAATCATGGAACCAATTACTTTTTACACTTTTTCATTTTTATTTTCTATAAAGAGAATCCTAAATATAAAGGAGGTACATTTCTAGGTGGTACTGCATTATAGAGAAATCAATAGTCCAAACGGATATTAATTTTGCTTTTGATAATGAAATAGATTAAGAAAAAAAATTTTTGGTGCCGGGGATTTAGCTCAGTGGTTCTGCTGCTTGCCTTGCGAGCACAAAGACCAGAGTTCGATCCCCGTTACCAAAACCCCCCCAAAAAAACCCAAAAAAAAAAAAAAGCAAACCAAAACAAAAAAGAAAAAAAAATATACTTTTTTTTTTGGTACTGGGGATGGAACTCAGGCTCTTGCTCTTGCGAGGCAGGTGACGGAACCACTGAGCCAAATCCCCAGACCAAGAAAATTTTTTTAGAGACCAGAAGATCGGACAGACACCGTATCAATTTTTTTGTTATGAAAACTATAATTCAACTTTGTAAAATTCTTTTATGTTCTCTGCAAATAGTATAGTGAAACCACTGCATTGCTCTTCTGCCTACACACTTTGTACAATAAACAAATGGTTCTTGATAAATACATACCAATTTAATTTCAGGGATAGTATTTTATAGCTCATTTGAAACAAAATTATAAAATATATATTACTTTGTTCCTAGATGTGTAGTAATCAGAGTACCTTGCTGTCAGTATTTGGTATTTTTGTAGAATAAATCTTTTCTTTGGAAACACAACCTTGAGTATTTAAACCTAGTTATGTCCCTTCAATTATAAGGGGTCTTTGCTCTGTGGCCTATTTTGGTGAAATCATACTTATGCAAATAATACATTTTAATATGACAGTGGAAAGAAAAGTGAGAGATTATGAGTATATGTTTTGTTTATGAGTTTTAATGCATTGATCTTTTTTGTATAGTCTGAGTACTGTACTTTAGTTTTCTAGGAATTTTCCTTGTAAACAAAATACATTTCATTGTTAGGAAAAAAAAAACCCTAAAATATATGAGAACAGTGCAACGTGTTTTCATGTTTTTGAAGTAGCAAGGGTTGATTAATGCCATTTCTAGCCAAATCATTTTATTTATTGGCTGATTTTTTTGTTGTTGTTGTACCAGAATCTTAACTCAGGACCTTCCATGTTTATTTATTAATGCAGATCTTACATCTCTATAGTGAGAGCAATCAACCCTTGAGGTCTGTGCTTTTTCTTTCCTCAAAGTCAAAAAATTTTTAGGCTTTTGGAAAGAAATGGTAGAAATATAAGTACTACTAAACTAAAAAAAAAAAAAATTAAGTGTATTTTTCCCTTATAAGCTGCTGCTCAATAGTAAATGATACCAGAGAGACAGTCCTGTTGTTACCCTCCTATGGTACTGATTTATGCTTTTATAGAGGCAGATTTATGGTTTTTATCTGTTGAAGAGTTTTATGAATGACTGATATAAATCAAGAGTTGAATGAATATTTTTCCCTTTGAACATAAATTAGTGATTGGGAGTTTGATTTCTGAATAATTGTTTGGTAGACCATTTAAGTAGTTATTGTCTACCTATTTTTTGTATTTTGGCATAAGCTGAATACCTAAAATATAACTTAAAAGCAGCATAAATTTGTTTCTCTTTTATTAGGTAGTTCTAGAATTCATCCATTCTACACATCTATAAGTAGAGAAACATCTATAAATGAAAAACAAATTTGTATAGTAGGAATGAACAGCATGACTTAGGCAGGAGTGGGAAAATGGAAGAAGTGTTTAAAGATCCTTATAAGATGCACCATTATGTAAAATAAGTGGATAGAAAAATTTATTTCTGGGACATTTGAAGACCAGGAATCTTTTATGGGAAGTTCTAGGAAAGTGTATATAAAGAAGCAGCCCATAACCTTTTGAATATGCTTCCCTGAGACTTCCTTAAGGAGGAAGTAGACTCCTCCCTAACAACAGAAGACCATGGAGACAGCAGTAGCCCATGCAGGACGAAAGCCAAAAATCAGGCAGTTTTAAACAATACAGACAGTTGGTCTTTTCTATCTAAGTATTCTGCATCTGATTTTTCAACCAACCACAAATTAAAAGTATTTGGAAAAAAATTGCATGTATGAATGAGCATATGCAGACTGTTTTTTTCTTTTCATTATTCCGTAAACAACAGTATAGCTATATGCATGACATTTATATTGTATTTGATAATCTAGAGATTATTAAAATATATGGGAGAAATTTTGTAAACTCTAGAAAACCATGCTGTTTTATATAACAGATTTGAGCCTCCATGGATAGTGAGGAGCAACTCTATTTTCATGTATACTGTTTTTCCCTCTCACAAAATTGTATTCTATCAATGGCAGCTTATAGCTGAAGGAGTAAGTGGGTGTGTGAGTTTTAAAAAAAATCTTAGATGCACAGTCCTTTGTTTATCTTCCCTTATTTTTATGCAGTTGTATTAGCTAATCATGGTAGAAAGGGCTAGGCAGTAAACAAAGAATTGCTCTTGGAGAAGAGAACTTTTACAGTGTAGGAAGAGGACAGTGGTGGTTCTATAGTCCCAATACAGCACAAAACAGTTGCATTCAATAAGCAGGAGAAAGGAAAGCAGCCAGGCAAGGAGGGGCTGCAGCATCAGAAGACAAAAGTGCAAGATGACAGGGACCAGTGTGGAAAGAGAATGGCTTGCTGGAGTAGTAGATTATGAAAGGCTCAGGGATGGTTCTAGTGTTTCACCACTTGCCCTCATCCAGCAGCAGTCTGTAACTATCCCAAGCACAATCCGATCTCTACCCCTCAGTTTCTTTCTCTCCACATACTCAGAGTAGGAGAACCTGCTTCCTCATGTCCTTACAGGGATTCCCCAAGTTAACATGAAGATGCAGATCCCTCGGGACAGTGTCTAGCACATCACATTCAACAAATGTCAGCCAAGTGTTACTCTGGTCAGTCATCGGCAGCCATTCTTAACACTTTTCTCTGGTCACCAGCTTTGGTCAGTTCTACATTTAAATGTTTTTAAAAGATGATTTATCTTCTCTATCCTGAGAGCCACAGCCTTAGTGACTATTATTGCCCTAATGAATTAATTCAGTTTCATCCTTTAGTCAAATTTTGCTAAAATCCATCCTGTACAATATGACAAGTTAATTTTCTGTTGATTTTGCCTGCCACTCTCCTGAAATCCCTTCAGTGGTTCTCTGTCATCCTGAAGGAATTTATAATTAGTTTTCAGTATTAAAGGCATCAAAGTTCCTCAGACTTCTGCCCTTGTGTACCTTCCTAACCTTTATCACTCTACAGATAAATTCCAGTTCTTACTACAAATTACCAGAAGATATATAGGCAGCCCTTATTTTACACAGTAAATCAGGGCTATAATAATGATGGTAAGGCTAAAGTTCACGCAGAGCAACCATAATCAATGAGAGAAATTACAGTATTTCTAGGACCTTTAAAAGTTTTTAAAACATTAAAAATCCGTTATAAATGCACAGGGAAATGAAAAACTAGTAAAACTAATGTTATGACACTGTAATGTAAAACATTAGAAACACTGAGAATTAAAAACTTGAGTAGTTGGAACAGTACTTGCCTCCTTCATCTTGTCATGAAACACAGAACAGGGAGAAGGAATCTTTCCTGTGCCTTGGTGGATTTTCATACCCTTCCTAAGTCTGGAGCAGCTTGCAACATTTTATCCCTAGTGTTTTTAATGTTGTGATCTATCTTCTGGAGTTCCTTTTCTGTGAGATTTTTTTCCTGTTATCATTTCCTGGATATCTTCATCCTTTTGCTTATTTCCGTTAAGTTGCCTTCACTAAGTCCCCTTGGCTGAACATTCATTGCTTCAAATGGTAGGTATCACTGTTCCCAGACAGCTATTTTTTTCCCTTAACTTTATGTATGTTTGATTCAGGCTCCACTTCCAGTGTTACTATTTTGCCTCACTTTGATCTTTGTTGGTTAGCTGCCTCTTTGCATGATCCATTTTTAAAAAAAAAATCTTGAATTTATCACTGGGTAACATAGAAGCAGCACACAAAGGGCAGCCTTTGCCCTCTGTGTGCAAACTAACATACCCAGCGACCTGTCACTGACAGGATTTGATGAAATGATTGATTTGCTCTGAACTATGAGGCACATATCTCATTTATGTAGTGATCATGCACTGGAAAGCTATGATGAAGTTTGTCTTCTATGAAGTTATCATGGTTAATATACTCAGGGACTGACATTTGAACTTTATTATTGAGAGAATAACGTTAACCAAGTAGAGGTAACTGGAGTTTGTATACATCTCAGAAAGATGAAAAGCAAGGATTTTATGTATGTTGTAACCATTTCACAAATGAAGAAACTGAGTCTTGGAAAGGTTAAATGACTGCTTCAGTCATAGGTAAAATGTGGCAGAGGGTCTGTTAAAGTAATTTTTAAGTGTCTCTGGCTGCAATTAGTGTAAAGAGACACAATCTGTCTCTTCTGTTTCTGTCAAAGAAAATACTGGTGGAGTCCAAATTACCAATAGGTTGTCTTTGAAAACATGGATTGTCATTTCTAATCAGGTCTGCACCCCATGCAGGGACTCTGTTTCTGCTTAGCTCGCCTGACCATGTGAGATGGTAGGCCTGGCATGAAAAACTAATTATTGTACTAAGCTGTAGGAAGCTGGTGACACACCAACTCTTACATGATTCTTCTTCTTGGAGTGAATGCAGTCTTCAGCCTTGGAGTGAAGAAGGGTCCAGCACAGAACAGATGAAAACTCCCTGAGAAAGTATAGGACCGTCACAGGGAGCCATGGAAATGTGTGGTGAGGTTGTGACCTCACCTCCAGCTGCCAGGATTCAGGAATAGATGTAACACTTCTCTATTCATTTCATCTAGTTAGCTTGAAGTAGTGTTCACATTAAATGGTTAAATCTGAGTATGATTCTGAGATATAGTCCAGCTTTTACGATTTTGAGGATGTCCAGTAAAGAGCATCTAGTATTGTTCAGAGTATAGGAGAGAGATGTGACATGGAGATAGACTAAAAGAGTTAAGATTCAGGCCCAGAATGATGAAGCCTGAGAAAAAAATGTGATTAAGGAAAAAAATTGACATTAGTGTTTTTAAAATGCCAGTCCTTGATGTGGCTGTTACTTATACAGTAGTCTAATTCTCATAAAGATCCTGTTAGTGGTGTTATGATTGTTATTTTAGAGAGTTAGAACTGTCTTCACTAGATCTAGTAAGAAAGTTTTTTTTTAAACTTAGACTTCTTTTTAGTATATCACATAACTCTTAAGTAAAAGATAATAGATTAAACATTTTTAAAAGAAAGCTATTTGAGGAGGGTATCTGTCATCTGATCATGTACTGGTGGTTATATGGACCTTAAAGTGTACTTTTCTGTAGAAATAATGTTTGAAATTGATTTGGTACTCAGGTCATACCACAAAAGCCTGATTTATGTGCTTATCTATATATGTCTCTTGTATTTCTTTAAGTATTTAAAATGCATGTAACAATTATATAAAATATTTTATGAAAGAAAACCTGGGAATAGTGTAAACTGCGCTTCTTGCATTGAGATCACCACCAGCATTACAGATAACTGGGAGGGCCAGTAAGTTGTTAAATGTTTATATCTGTCAGTAATAGCATCTCTCTTCATTTCTGGTTTTCTTTTTGGGTGTTGTTGTGTACTGGGAATCAAACTCAGGACCTTGTGCTTGCCAGGCAGGTGTAGTGCAACTGAGCTACATCCTAGTCTATTTCTGAAGAGGAAAAACCATTTTAACAAGTCATTCTCAGGTGTCCTAAATTCGGTAATTAAAGAACTCAATATAGTCTAGATTCAGTTTCTCTGCCCTTATAGATGTCTTTAGTAGATTTATTTTTTTGGGGGGGGATTGAGACTATATCCTAATCAGTAAATAAAGTTCATTGACAGTAAGTAATAGGGACCAACTCAGCTGTGGGGGGGGTCTTTGACATTCAAGTTGCCAGAACTTGCAAGGAACTGGAGTAGCACTTCTCTAGATGTGCAGGGGCCTCTCCCTGTCTGCCTCCAGTCTCTGTGTACCTTTGCCTTTCTATCCTAGTGGCCACTTGAAGCAAGCTTTTCTATGAATGTCAGTTTTATTCCTCTCTCTAATGACCTTCTCTGGACCTCTGAGTACACGGTTCTGTGGGTCCTATGTGACTTTTGCTGAGCTTGTGATTTTATATACCCTCAGTTTCAATCACCAGCAGATTCTAACAAGAGTCTCAGACATAATTCCAGAATCCCAAAAGATAGGGTAACTGGCTCAGTGGGAGGTTAGGAATCCAGTGCTAACTCAGTATCCATGGCTAGTTAGGCATCTATCATTAGTTCAACTGTCATTGCCCTGGGGATCTGAATCCTGCCCTGTAAGACCAATGCAAGGGCTTATTCCTCTGTTGGAAAAGAGTGAAAGGAGAATGGGGGTGGCCTCCTGAGGTTTGCTACTCACCTGTATTTAGCTTTTCTGTTTCTGGCTGTCTTTTTACTACTTTTATACTAAGAACTCATGTATTCTGTGCTTCCAAACTGTCGCATCCAAAAAAAGAGCTTAAAGAGCTTCCAAAGAAGTTAACACAAAGAAAGAGCAGGAGAAGACTTTCTCTCAAAATAAGAAAGTTTTTTTTCCTGGCAAATTTATCTATTTTAATTAACCAGAGTTCTCACAGCCTGGTGGTCCTTCAGTTGATTAATCTGAAAATATATACACTAGCATAGTGTATGATTTAAGACTATGTCTTCTGGTTACATTCTGTGCTGCTTTGTTGCAATAAAAAGTATCAAAGGTGAATACTAAATCAATTTTTCAGTATTGTAAAGGCAGTCCATGAAATGGTGAATGGAAGAATCAAACTTTTATGGTAATCTTTTATTATAATCTATTTTCAGTTCAGTCAGAGAAGCAGCATGGCTCAGTGGTCTAAGGGGAGAATAGGGAATTTGGAGCTCTGAGATACAATCTCCGGCACCTGAGGAACTTTGTGACCTTGAGAAAGGACACTAATCTGTTTCTTAGTAAAATGGAAATCTGTGTGCATTCAAATTTGAGCAAAATAATCAATAATATTTCATATAAATCAGGAGTTTTTTAAAGTCAGGACCCTATCTTTTTAAAAAAGATTCTCCATACACCCAGTATCTTCCCAGTATTAGTCCAACTGTGATTAGCAACAATTAAATTTATACATAACAGTTTTAAAAAGACATCCGATAGATGGAGTGAAAAAAAAAAAAAACCAATTCCCTATATTTTAGAGAATTATGGTGAGAATTCTGAATCTGTGTGAAAAACTTTAAGCGCTTTTCAGGCTGTCTCCGTACCCTAAATTTTGGGGTGAAACTTTTCCAGCATAAGAGTTACGTTAGTTTTGATTTTGCTACAAGTGGGATGTGACATTGACGTCAGTGTCTTCACTTCTACAGCAGCACTGTGACACTGGAGTTAGTGCACACCATCTCCATGTCATCTTGGCCCAGCCCAGAACGACTGTTGGCACTTCCAGTTATCTACTGCTGCTGGAATTTTGATGTGCCATGTTAAAGGATTGACTTGTATCAAGCAATGTTACACCTACTTGTGAATTAATTCTCTAGAGGGTGAAATATCCGAAGAGTAACATGTAAACAGACTCAAAGTAGCAGGAGAGACGAGTAGTTTGTCATATACTTGTGTTGAATTTATGGAACACTCTTAGTTATTTAAAAGAATATTACTATAAGGAAGAAATACATTTTGCCAGGTTTTACATAGAAAAACTCTTGAAACACAGTTTCAGTAGAGACAGTACCTGAATTTTAATAAGAATCCAGGGTGTTTGTCTTCCCAATATAAACTGTGCCTAGCGCTGTCATGGAAGTATGTTAGTTAATTGAGTTGTGAATTAGACTGATACATTTAAGTTACTTTTGAAGGTTTCAACCCCCCCAATATAATGAAATTTGCTTAAAATACACAATTGAAATTATTTTTTCTCCATCTAAATAAGACTCTCTCAGACCCATTGAAAAACTGAAGATGGATAATGCTGTGCCGCCTTTTCTGGAACGAGTTTGATGTCAGAGTCTCACTGTTGTACAGATTCATAGACTGTTATTGCTAACTTGTAAATATTCATTTACAGGAAAGAGGGACTAGAATCTCTAAGAGCTCTTTTATGTTGTTGAAGTTTCTGAGTTAAGCTAGTTTTGTGTTCAATTTAGAGGAAGATTTTTCCCAGGCTAGGATTCTTCTTGATTGTAGAACGTATCCCCAGAGATTCTGGTCAGCATAACTCAGGCTGACCAGTTGCTTCCAAGTGCAGGCCAGGGAATGTGTCTGGCCTTGCTTGTACTTCCTGGTTTAACTGCTTCTCTCCTCTGTCTCAGCTGGTTTCTCATAATGTTGAAAGAGAAAATTTTGTGGCCCTTTGTAATACTGCCATAACTACACATGCTTTCACCCTCTAAAAAAGGTGTAGATTGATGTTTGGTATCATATTTTAATATTTGGGGGAAGTTAGGATAGACTATATTTATTTTACTTTCTTAGGAAGATAAGGCAAGTTCTCAATTGCTTTTAAATTCTCCTCTCTCTCCCTTTTCATCCCCCTCATTCTTCCTGTACTTTGCCCCCTCTCTCTCCCCCTCCTTTTCCTTTCTCTCTTTCTTTCCCCTTTCTTTAGATTTATATGAAGTAGAAATAATTTCTTAGCAAAATGACTGAGTGAATTGCACATTAAAGACTTGCTTGACCAAGAAGCTATTAATCTTGTCAGGCTTTAGGGACCAGCATCAAATACAAACATGTGGGAAATCTTTTTGCCATTCTTACTCAACTGATTCAGAAACATTACATTTTAAGAGCAGTACAGTACTCAGTGCTTAGCGGGAAAAGGATACTATTGCAAAATTGGAGAACTCTTGTCTTAACATGGCTTTTACATATCACAGACTTGACAACCTTGACGATTAGTTGCTTGCTGCAGTGGACTGCAAAATTTGTGTTTTAGACACACTTTGATCTTAATTTTTTTCTTTACATATAGTGACTGTTAGGAAGTTTAACTTTTTGCTAAATAAAGTACTTTGCATATAGCTAACAGTACATTTAGGAAGTTTGGGAAATCATTATCCCAAATAGTGTTCCATTTAAGTAATCAAGTGAAGGAAGGTCAGTAGTGGAATAAGAGTACAGAAACTCTATAGCCATGGGCCCATGTTAAGTTGTTCTTGTAGTGATGTTGGCCTGTTTTGTAAAGGACTTTGTTCCTTTCTCTTTGAAAATGGAGTTTGAAAGTGTGTCTGCTCTACCAGATCAGAGAGCCAGTGTGGTGAGGAGAAGCTTAGGAAGCCAGGTTCAAGCTCATTAATGTCTATGAGTATGTCAATATGAATTTTCTTTCATCAGGAACCTGTAAGAGAATTGCCAGTTTGTTCATCTTGACTTGATACATTGAGTAGAAGTTTTACTTAGTCCTTCTCTGTTAATTTGTTGAGGATGGGTGTCATGGCTATATCACCCTGTACTTACTCCATGGAAGTTTGCTTAGCCACAAGTGCCACTCTCATTTCTGGGAGAATACAGAGTGCCATGATTGAGCTACCATTTATTCATGATTGCATAAACTTCTTAATTTTAATCTTTATAGCTGTATGAGCATCTTTGGCTCAAGGATGTTAAGTAGCTCCTTTATTTTGCCAGTGAAGTTACTCAACTGTTTCAAGTTCACCTAGCAGCATATCTCCCCATGAAGTGTGAGTTGCAGCCATCACCATTTCAGGCCTTCTCTGCTTTTGGGGTTCCTAATCGCAGCCTTGTTCACTGCTCAGCAGTGTTGCTGGCAGCAGAGAAGATTAGAATTGTAGATGCACTAGGCAGCTCCCTGGTTGACCACTGGAAAACCAGACATAGCTTGGAACTGGCCCGTTGTATAACAGTGTTTATTTTATGATCTCTTGTTTCAGGGGTAATTTTTCTGGAGGAAAAATGATGAACTAAAATTCTAGATGAATTTTTGAAGACTTTCTCTAATTGTCATTTCTCCATCTGGATCCCATTAATAAGATATGAAGTTATATTCCAAAGAGTAAAAGTACAAAATTATGCAGTTCTTATTGTGATTACTTAATTGAAATTTATCCAGCTTTAAATGAATTAAATATTTCTAACTTAGTTACTCTTGTGATTCCTAATTTTTATAGAAGTATTATTATTAAAGTATTTTTTTTCTTTTTCTTATTCATTATGGAAGACAGTGATTAGAAGAAAGCAAAATATTAAGCATAAGTGATTAAAAAAAACCTATTCCAGTGTGTGACCTCTAAACACACATGTTTTGATATCTGACTTCTTATGGTCTGCCTTTTATAGAGGAGCTAAAGGATGAGTTGGCTATGCTGTTTTATGTGATCTCCCAACCCCATCTCTTTTTGCCTTTTTTCCAGAGGTGTCTGGGTTCTCTGTTCATTCTGTAACCCACTCTCTGGGATTCGTATCCTTTCTCTTATTTAGGATGATTACTTCTGAAACTTGCATCCCTAACCTGGCCCTATAATTGGTTGTTAACCACGAGATTGCATAAAGAAATCAACAAAGCTTTTCCTCCCCATTAAAAATGTTTGAAAGGCCAGAACTGTTACTCTTGAGTACATGTTAGCTTTGGAAATTAGGTCTAAATTATGTATAAGGTTATAAATAAACTTGGTATGATGTGGCTTGCATGGTAAGTTATTTTAAAGATTTTAGATCTATAATTATTCAAAATAATTGTCATTTTATTTTCACTATAATGTGGTCCTTAATTGTAACAGTAATGAGCATTGAGGACTCTTTCAAGATTTACTCATGTAGAGTGAGTGGGTGAATTGAAGTAAGGTGACATTTGATGGATTTAGTGAAAGTTTAGATTCACTTTGCATTTCAATGGTATTTTATGGCTGATGTTAGAAAACTTTTTAGATAGGATTTCTTGGTAAATTAAAGGATTTAGGGGGATGATTATGATATAATTGATTAAAAAGTATGCAATATTGGTTTTCACTGAGCTTAAGCTCGTCTGAGTTCAATTTAAAACCTAATTCAGAACATTTTAGATTTTATATTTCCCTGAACCTCTTTTGGTGTATTAATTTTGTCATGCTTGTCATTCTAATCTAATGATGATTTAATGTTTGCAAACCTGTATAAATTTGTATGCAAGGAGTTCTGCTGTGCTTTTAATCAATGAAGATTGAAATTTGGCAACTGAGATGATAAAAATTGAAAAATTTTAAATAGAAAATGAAAATAATAATTATACTCTAAAAAGTACTTTTATTAATGTTCTTGGCCATGAACCACGTAATATTTTTCTCTTCTTTTTATTGTGTAATATTTTGAAGGTGACTGAGCCTTCAAAGAAGTAATTACCACTAAATCATGAAGAATATTTAAATTAGAATCTTTGTCCTCACTTTCTTCCCCTTGCCGTGAAAGCCATGGTATACAGTTGTGAATAGGAGCCAGAAGAATGCTGGATTATTTCTTAAAAACTCATCTACTGCTAGGTTGCATAGACAACAGGATGTTCTCTAATATTTCTTTACTGCGTTGTGATTTATTTATTCAGATTTGAGAAAAAATGTAAGCACTTTGAATGTGCAGTGAATTAGTCACAATAAAAAAAGAAATGCTGGCTTCTCTGTCTGTGCGACAGAAGACCTTCTGAATCTTCCAGGGGAGCCTGGTCTGCTTTAAGTGGCTGTTCTTTCCAAACGACCTCATGACACTGAAAGACCATTAATACAATCCTTAAAAATCAGTGCAGGATGTTTTATTGTAGTTCTTCATCTCCATTGCTTAGTGCTCTTCAGGGGTCAGGGGAGATATTCTAATGCAAAAAATATTTCTGAAAACCTGACTGATGTGTAATAAATGTTTCTTTTTTTAAAGGAAAAAGTCTTCTAACATTTTTTCCTCAGATTTGAGGGGTGGATTTTTGGGTGGAATAAGGGTGAAGGTGATTATTATCAAGATTGAAGTCTAACCTTCTGTTTTTTTTTTCCTCATTGAGTTTATTGGTGCATTTTAGGTATACAGTACAGTTACATTCATTATTGGGATCATGTACCTTTACACGACAGGTCTTGGTTCTCGTTTTTTCCCCTTGTCCCTGCCCTCCCTTCACCCTCTTCTCCCCTGCCCATTTAAAAATACTTTATTTCCATTTTTTCATTTTCTCCTTTCTTCTTTCCCTTATTACCTTTCCCCTACCCTTCCCACTTTCCCTACACCTTTAGCCCTTTTCTTTCTATGTCACATTGTGTTTTTTTGGTACTGTGGATTGAACTTGGGTCCTTGCGCTTGCAAGGCAGGTGGCAGAACCACTGAGCTAAATCCCTGGTCCTCTCAACTTGTTTAAAAAGAACATTTTAGCATAATATCACATTTTATAGTATATAAAAATCAAAAATTTTTGTTTAAACAATAAGAAAATTTAGAAAACCTGTAATTCCTTCTACATGTCTGCAGTCAGAATTGGATATGATTAATGAGAACCAAAATTATTGAGAGCTTAGAAAAAGTTTTGGCTGAATAGAAGTTCCATTCTTTGTTAGTATTGGAACTTATTAGTGGAGAAATGACGTAGTTGGAATCTTTGAAAGAGATAATGTGATGACAAGGAGAATGCTTCCTTTATGTGTGAGACTTGACATTTTCTTCTTCATTCTCTGGTTTGATCTCAATCCTGAGACATTGTTAGGGGTTTGTTCTTATGTCTTACAGATGAAGAGGTGGAATTGTCCTTACATTTTACACATGAAGAAATGGACTTGTAATAGGTTATCCAAGATCACATCATTAATTTTTGCAACTAATGTTAACCCTAATCTATGAAACCAACCCCCACAGTGCTTTTAATGTGCTGTATTGTATGTTCATTTGAGTCCTTTGCTTTTTTGCTTCTCTAACCCTAAACTGTTGCTTAGAAGACCTATGTTATTTTGTATTTCTAATAATGTAATTTCTGCCTAAAAACATTTAACTATGCTATTTTATAGTATGCCATTTGTCTTTCAGCTCAATTTATCACCCTCATATAAGAGAGAAAATGAAAGTGTGATGTGTTCAAAGTAATTTCTCTTTAGCTATGGAATATTCTAGATTCTAAAATTTAAATATAAGAGGCTTCATAGATGTTAATGTTTCTTGCTGTTACTGAGCTTTTGAGTTTTTATCTTGTCTGTAAAGTGTGGTCAGTGTGGGGATGAAACCAGTCTCATGAAATGTCCACAGTGAAGGTCTTTAGCCAGTGGTTGGTAACATGAAGGAAAGGAGTGCTTGGTATGATGGCTGAGAGTCCAGACTCTGGAGTAAGTATCTGGGGTTCAGCCTGGCATGTCCCTTTGCTGGCATGAGACCTTTAATCCTCATTGTCACCTCATTGATTCTTTCCCCACTTAACCTCTGAATCTTTCTGTCTTTAGAGTCTTTTCCACTTAAAGAACTCACATAATCCACATCCTGAAAAATTCATTCTTCACTAAATCCCTCATTGGCAGCACTCCTGCTTCTCCTTCCATTAGTAATGGAACATCTTGACTGTGTAGTTCATTGTGTTTTTTAGTGGCACCTCAACTGATGCGCTTTCTTTTTTCCTTTTCTTTTTTTTTTGGTACTGGGGATCGAACTCAGGGTCCTGCACTTGCCAAGGCAGGTGGCAGCACCACTGAGCTAAATCCCCAGCCCAACTGATGCTCTTTCTAGAGCATAACCTTTTTTAAAAAGATTAATAATCTTTTCTTTTCCCTAAATGAATATTCCATGAATAATATGTTTCATTTTCTTGCTTACAAATTGGTAAAACTTATGTTTCTCAGCAGTGATAATACCTGAAGGACATATAAAGTTTGAATCTAGTTACTCCTCAAGCGCCTTTCATACACCTTCGGAGGACTAGTCAAGAGTAACATGACCTTTTGGGAGTATACATGACCTTTCCTAAGATTTGACTCAGTGGACCGCAATCATTGGGGTGTCCAGATCTGTAGCTAAGTCCAAAACACCAGTAATACTTGTAATGGATCTGTGTGAGGTATGTGGGAATGTCCTGTGAGGGCTAAGTTAATACTCTCCATCTGGCAAGAAAAATAGTATGTTTCTCCTTTTAAATTTATTTCTTAAAGATCTGCTGTACTTTTTACATGAAATAATCATAGCTATGGAACAGAAAAGGCATTTCCTTTCATATGTGACTTAGTTTCAACTATCATGATTTAAAGCCACCTGTTTTGTGAGAGGAAGGTAGTCCAAGTGGTGGTAAAGTTTTAACTATGCACATAAAAATCTTTCTTCTTACCAGAGATGTTCCTTGTGTGTCCCTAGAAGCTTCTGAGGTAGATCAGAATAGGACAATTACATTAATTCCCAAACTACCTCAACTGGACTGCTTTTTAAAGAATTATTACTCTGTTGAAGTATAATTGACGTGCAATAAATGCAACATATTTTTTTGTATGTTTTGGTCACAGAATTATCACCTGGATCAAGACAGTGAAAATACATATCCCTTCCTCCCAAATTGCACTGAGCCAGAGCTGTAATCCCTTCATCAGATTCCCTGTAATTTGGTATTGTGTCAGAGAAATCTTTGTATTTTCATCATCTACAGTCTCTGCTTTGTTACCACTGTAGATTTATTTGCATTTTCTACTTTCAGATAAAATGGAGGCACATAGTATAGTGAGTATAGTGTCTTTTATGTGGCCTAATTATTTTCAGTTTCATCTGTATTACACTTATCTATGATTTATTCCTTTGTATTGCCAAGTGTCCCATTGCTTGGTTATACAAATTTTGTTTATTCAGATGTCTTTTGATGGATATTTGGGATACTTCTAGTTTTGAACAATGACAAATGAAGCCAGTATGTACAGCCCTATTTAAGTGTTTGGTCGTACATTTTTTTCCCCCTGCTTGGTCAAAACAGGAAAGGAATGGGGGGTTATATGCTTTAAACACTTTATAAAAAACTGTTTCCAAAGTGATTATAACATGTTCTAGGACAGTTCTAATTCCTTCATATCCATGACAATATTTATTACAGTAACTTTTAAAAATTTTAGCAGTTCTACAAAGTGCATAGAGATATACAGTCATTTTAATATGCATTTCCTTAATGATTAATGACTAACATGTTATGTTTTCATGTGCTTTTTTACCATCTGTATGTCTTCTGAGGTGAATTACTCGATTATTTTTTAAGTTTTTAAATTGTATGGTTTGCTTTCTTTGAGATTTGAATGTTCTTTATTTTGAAAAGAACTTTATTGGATATGTATTTTGAAGATATTTTGAGTCTGTGACATCTTTTCATGCTCTTTTAAAGTCATTTGATGAGTACTTGTTAATTTTGATCGAGTCCTGTTTTCCATTTTGTTATTTTGTGAATTGTGCTTTTGCTATTGTATTTAAGAAATCTTTGCCAGTCCAGTGGTCACAAATACTTTTCTTCTGTGCTTTTTCCTAGAAGATTGATAGTTTTAGGCTTACATTAAAGCTTAAGATCCATTTTTTTCCCCACTAAGTTTGTTGGTACATTTAAAGCAAACAATACAGTTACATTCATCATTGGGATATCTTGTATCTTTACATGATGTAGCTTGGTCTAAGATCCATTTTGAGTTAGGCTATGTAGTGTGAGGTGTACAGTCTGGTTTCAAATTTCCACTCTGTAACTTGCTTGCTTTGTAAATTCTGGAATTTAATTAATTTCTCTACATCAACTTTATTTAGGATAATGGAACTTTGTAATAGCACGGGCAGATTAAAAGTGAGTACTTGTCAATCTTTTGGGTATCTAGTATATTATGTGTTTTTATCATAATACTTTTAAAATCTTTGGTTTTGTATGCTCCTTTTGCCACTGATTACCTATGAAATTTGAATTGAAATTTACCAGTGAATTGCTTTTGCTGTACTTACTGTGAATTTTTCCTTCTCACCCTGTTTATCTTTCCCCTTCTCTGTTAACTTTTTTCATCTTTTTACCTGTCACTCTCACTTCAAAACTTCAATTTCTTCCTAGAAGCTTGTGTTCACACACCTCATATGATTGACAGATTGAATTAGGGTGGGGTAGCATGCATATTCACAAAGGCACATAAACAACCTATCCATATCCAAACTACCAAAATAAGCCAAGTGGTTCTTCCTACTCCAAAGTAAGGTTTTGGAGTTATGATGTCCTTAACATATAATTAAGAGAGTTCAAAACATTTTACATCTTACATGCCAGTACTGAATGTATTTAAAAAGTACTGATGGGAGCTGGGGATTTAGCTCAGTGGCACTGGCCTGTCTCGCAAGTACAAGGTCCTGAGTTCGATCTCCAGTACCAAAAAAAAAGTACTGATGAAAAGTTATACCATGTGGTAGAAAGTCTTGTTATCAATTAACTAGTTACAGAATAAACTTTGTCAGTATGAGAGCTAGCCATACTTATTTTTTTACAATTTTAGAATAGGAATAAGACAAAAATACTCGAGATAATGGTAGCATGAAAACTATGTCAGATGGATTAAAATTTGAAATAGTTAAGGGCTAGAATCCAAATTCAGGGGTAATTAACCAAAATAGTTGACAGATGTCAGCCATTCTAATAAATTTGTATACCCTGAGTATTTTCCAGTTTGTAATTAAGTGCACAGATGATGTGATCTGATTTTGTCACTAACTGCTTATTAATGGAGATGATGACTAGTTACAAAATCCATAATGCTAGCTGAATACCACGTTTAAATATTTCCCATACAGCTGGCACAAAAAGAAGCTTCACAAGCCTTGATTTCAATTTGATCTGTGCTTATTCTCTTCATCTGTGATTGCCAAGGGGGAAGCAGAATATGTTAAAATCAGCTCCAAGTGAACTTGAAGATAGTAAATCTTATTTGGTGGTCAGTAAGCATACTAGATTTTAGTTTTAGCTTCTTTGTTACAAATTTACTGTTGGAAGGCTAGTGATATCACCATTGTAAGTCCCATAATAAAGTACAAACAGAACATTTCAAATTCAATTAAAGCTAAGCAGCACATGATCTGCCAATATGACTTCAAGACTTGAATGCAGAATACTACTAACAGAAATGGTTTAATAACAAAAACATTCATTAATATCATCTAATGTGGCATTTACTTTTAATATAGAAGAGAAGTGCTGTTCAGATGGCTGATGAGCTTCTAAATATAAATAAGAGGTCATAACATGTATTTGGCCTCAGAGCACATAGTACTCACAAGTTATAAGGTACCCTTGGTACTGATTCCCCTCTTTCATTCCATCAGCCAGCACTTACTGAGAGATTAATGTAGGTGGCATACTAAGTGCGTGAACATAGTGAGGAGCCAGATTATTCTACATCTCTAAGTGGCTTATCTACTGGGAGGCAGAGAATTGATAGTCACGCCAACAATTGTGATTGTGATGAGTGTTCTGAAAGGTAGGGATGTTTTTACTGCCATTGTTGCTGCAGTTCAAGAAAGGGTTCCTTGAGGACGTGTTGTTTAATTGAGATCTAAAGATGACCATGTGAAGAGGGAGTAAAGGCTGTGCAGATAGAGGGCAGGCACCACTAGTGCAAAGTTCCTGTGATGGCAGAGAAAGTGGTGGGTTTGGTAGCTTACAGAAGGCCAATGAACTTGGAGCAGAGGAGGCACGTGTCAGATTTCAGAGGGTTCTGGAGAACTAGCTAAGAACTAGAGCATTCACGGTCCTGGAAGCCAATTTTAGGAGATGTGTCTTTATGCCAGCAGCACAGGGAAACCACTAAAGAGGTTAAGGAAAAGTGGTGACATGATCACATTTCAGTTTTGATAGAACTCTCCATGGCTGCCATTGGAAAATGCAATGAAATGAGCCAAACTTGATGTGAGCTAGAGCAATTAGGAAGCAATTACAGTTGTCTTGGCAATGAGCATGGAAGCCTGACAAGAAACAAAAGGCTTTCACAGACACCTTTGTGCAGCCTTTCCACCTGTTCTCTTTCTCTCCCTTACCTTTCACTGCTACAGTGAGTGACTCTTTTCTGAAGATCTTGAGCCTGCCTTGCTCTGTATCTGCTTTCTTCCTTGAAAAGCCAGGCTGAGTTCTGTCTTCATTTGCCACATAGAGTTACTACTTCCTGTGCCCAGGCCTCCAGCTTTTTTGCTTACTTCCTTGGGTGGTCTCCCCGGTAGAGTGGTCTGACAGTCCTTGTTTGCCTGCTGCATAGTTTTTTGCCTGTTTCATCTCTCCATTTGCATGACTCCCAGGCATCTCCAACTTACCTGTCCTTACAGTCACTTTGATTTTCCTTTCCCCAAAGAGTTCTCCACCTTTCTGTCCCATTTGTTTCTAGGTGTGTCACATAAATAATTGTTGAGTAAACAGATGGATTCAACCTAAAATTACAGGTGTAAGTAGTCCTTAGAAGATTCTTTCCTTAATCCTAAGAAACTTTTACAAGGAAATTGTAGTTTTTCAAAGTTATTTTTAAAATAAGTCACCCAGAGGTGGACATACTCTTTTATTGCTCACTACCTATTTCCCTTCTGCCACCTCCCCAACTGTGTTTCTTTACTCCACTGTCTATTGTTAGGTTGTTATCCTTCATTGGTTTTCCATTTTCAATAGGCCGATCTGCTTTGATTGGAGGAAGTTTCCTTTATTTCAATTAGTTCTCCTGATTTGTACAGATGACTTTCTTTTCTTTAGGAGGGATAACCTTTAGATTTTGTACCTGTGTAGTTTGAATAAATATCCTTATTTATAAAATATAAGCCAAAGTAATTCATAACACTATGAGTAAGTAATATGGATAGTCAGTATGAATAAAAGCAAGCAAAAAACAAGTGTATGTAAGATAAAATAATGAAGTTGCATTTCCTGTTTATAAACTACTTTGAAATGTCTCATGTGTAAAATATTCATAGTATCACTGGAATTAGTGTGCATATTTGTGAATGCTTTGAGATACAATGTACTCTAGTGAGTGTTTTAGTACATTTGGCTTTGAAAGAATTATATTAGGTCACATTAAATACTATAAAATGTATTATTCTGAAAAGAAAAAAATTTATACTAAAAATTTACAAGTTACATTTATACTCAAATTACCAACTATTAAAATTTCAAAATTTTGGCAACATGGGTATAATCTAATGAAACTTATGCATTTGGGTATAATGTTAGATGTCTGTAGTAGACCTACATAGAATGGACCCAACAGTAAAGGTGAACAGGTAGTTGAAACAACAGAATTTATTGACTTTTAGCATGATGAGGTTAAATCAGGTTAAGCTTTAAAAGGAAATTGTATTTCCTTCCTCCTGAAAAGCTTAATGACAAACTGTAGTCTTGAGTTAGTTTGCTTTCTTGGTTGAAGTTAGGAAGTGCATCTTTCAATTTTTTGTTTTGATGTAATTGTAGGTTTTACAGAAAGTTGCAAAGATGGTATAAGATGTCCCTCTGCTGCTCTTAGTTGCCTAGTGGGAGTTGCTTATGTAACTATATGGTAGACATCAAAATCAGTAACCACTAGCATGGTACAGTTTATGTAGTTGTGTGTCACTTCCCTTTTAAGTTCCTTACTCTCCTTTTTTGATATTTGCCTTCAACATTTCTTCTATGTACATTGCAGCTACACTATATGATGCTACAATTTTCATTTTGATCCTAAAATGGACTTTAGAAAATTTTAGTGTCTGATAGCTTTGCCCTTATTTTTGCTTCTTCTGTTATTCTCGACCTTGCTATGTATAAGTGTTTTGGTGTGGAACCAGAAGTAAGAAAGTTCTTTTTAGTGACCATATTTCTTTTAGGTGAAAGTTGTATTCAGCTGGTTTAATTTTCCCTTGTTATATGTGTATTTATATTTTGTTTTGTTTTGTTGAATTTTAAAGCCTTGATATAAAGCTTAAATTTTTACATTATATTGATTACTGTTACTCATTGAGCACTTGCTATGTGCTTGGCATGATGTATTCTATCTCTAACATTCATAAAAGTGTACATATTAGGTTGTATTAGCTCCATTTATGGATGAAAAATCTGAGGCTGAGTAACAGAATCAAGGAATGTTTGGATTATGGTGTGAACCAAGATATGTGTAATTCTAAAGTATTTGTACTTTGCCTCTTTCATACAGTTGCAGAAAGTTGAATAACTTCCTGAAGTGGGGAGAAAAGAAGAGAGAAATCAAGGGAAAAGCTGGGGGGAGGTGGATCCTTCCAGTTCACACCCACAGTGACCCCGCTCCTTTAACCAGGCTTTACCTTCCAACATCACACTCAACTGTAAACTCATCAGTGGGCTATCCACTGATTTGGGGGTATTTAGATATAAACCATAAAAATATTTTTATTCCTATATAGCTGTGCTTTTGTTTTTTAAAGAGCATCTGATAATGGGAGTACTAGGTCAAAAGATATGTATACTTAATTTTGTATGTATATTGCTAGATTTCTTTTTCACATATTTACTACAATTCATATTCTTGAAAGTACAATATAAAATGTTTAATTTTTTTTGCATGTTTAACAGCACTGGTTATTGTCACTCTAATTTATATTAATGTGATGGATGTAAAATTGTTATCTAATTAACTTGTATTTACTGAATATTGTGAAGTTGAGCATTTTTTAAATATTCAGTTGTTTCAGTTTTGTCTTATGTGAATTTACCCTACACAATATATTATTTGCCCATTTTTCTGTTGAGTTCTTTTATTTATCAGTTTGTGAGAATATTTCTACCTTAGGGATATCTCTGATACTTGAAAAATATTTTTCTCAATCTAACTTTTTTAGTGGTTTAGGTTATTTATTGATATAAAATAAAAACGTAGATGATCATATTTTCCATCTTTATCATGCAGGTTTCCTATTTTTCTTTCTATAAAAATTTTCTAAATTCTCTTTATAGTGGATGTTATTATCTTATTTTTATATGGAAATTTTAAATCATCTTGAGTTTGCCTTTATATATGGTGAGATATAGAAGCTATGTTTTGCCTTTTTCTGTTTTTTTACCTAGTCATTTATTATGATGATGCCATTTAGTAAATAGACTATCCTTCCCCATCTGAATTTACATGCCATCAGTATTTTTAAAAATATTCAAATGATTACATTTCTTCCCCAGCTCAACCCATTTTCAGTAAGGCAATGACTTTTTAAAAGCAGGATTTAGTAATTTGGAAAGGTTATTTCTGTTTGCTCAAAATGTCAAATGCTACCTGATACTCTTTATTGTTGCTGACTAAAATTACAAGCACAGGAAAGATTAGTGCTGTGAACAAATTTAAATCCCTGCATACAAAGGAAGAAATTTGGGGTATTTATTCAGTTCTACAAAAGCAACAATGTGCAAGCATTATGAAGAAAGGCATTTATGAAATCTAAGACAGCAAGGTTTTTTTTTTGTGTTCAGACACATGAAAAACTAGAATCCATCAAAAGCTTCCTCCTTCCTTCACAGTAGAACTCTCCAAGTAAGGCTGTGTGCTGTCGTGTGGCACTGGGGCTACCTCAAAGCTCTTCCGAGGAAGAGCTCTGAGGACTAACTGCCATCTTCACAGCTTTATTTTAGTTTCCTTCTTTAAGTCTACCCTGCACAGGATAGATCAAATTCAAATATATCTTCTTTGCATTCTTTGTGGAAATAAGTCCTTAGGGCTTGGTAATACAGAATCACTTTCGAAAATCATCTTCTTGGAGAATGTTGATTGTATTTATTTGCTATCATGCAAGTAGCAGAAGAAGCAAAACAACTTCAAAATGTGTGGTAGGAAGGTAGCTTAAAAAAATGCATCATTTAAGACTTGAGAGTATTTGGTGACATACTTCATCATAAGGATAGATCCTCTTTGTACAAAGAATTCTGAACACTTGATTATCCAACAGTAAGAATCCTAGGAGTAGGATAGTATTAGATAGATACTGTGTCTGATGGATAGTTACAGTAGGTAACTATTGTCACAGAACTGTATGTCACTATTAAGCAGTATTGGTAGTGAATATCCAGAGTTTAAACTCAAAAGGCACTAAGTACTGGAGGCTGCTTTTATAACTAGTTTGGTCATTCATTTGTTTATTCAACAGATATTTTTCAGGTATTAGTTATTCTTCAGGCATTTTCTGAGGCTCTGGGTTTTCGGAGGCTCTGGGGAGGGAAAATGAAGGGCATAGTCTTTGCCCTTCCTTAATGTACAAGCTAGTGGACAAGTGGGTTCTATCATTGCAATATTGTTTATTAACCAAAGACTGACAGGATGCTTAGGGGAAAAAATCAGATTGACCTTGGTGGAACATTGATAAGACTTCCTGGGTTTGGTGATGTTAGTGTTGAGCTCAAAAGTAAGAAAGGAATTAGCCGAGCAGGGGGATAAGGATGGAATGTTAGAGGGAGGGAAGTGGTCAGCTCAGAGAGAA
The DNA here is from genome assembly GCF_012274545.1 of Fukomys damarensis. Taxonomy (NCBI): domain Eukaryota; kingdom Metazoa; phylum Chordata; class Mammalia; order Rodentia; family Bathyergidae; genus Fukomys; species Fukomys damarensis. The sequence continues at coordinate 3,788,636 of NW_022900929.1, forward strand.
CATTAAGCATAGATATTGAAAAAGAGCTGACTGTACCGCGGGTAGTGAGGATCAAATTCCTGGTCTGGATGGATACTTGTGTCTTTAGTGTGTGTACACTTACTGGTGTGAGAGATGGTGTGTAGAATTTGGTAGTAGGAAGGAAGATCTATTAGTGAAGCTGTGTTTATCCTGGAGGAGGACTTTAGGCAGTTGGGAAAGATTTCCCTGGAGATAGTGAAGCTCAAATGACGCGCTGCTAGGTTCAAGCTCATGAGGACTGGCAGGATGGGAGCAGAGTCATCTAGGAGAGAAATGTTTTGGACAGATAAAGTGATACGGCTTGAGGGGGATTTTAGAAAGCAGTATTACCATCATACAAAGGGAGTAAAAGGGTCTAGCATGATACCCAGACTTCTGATTTAGAGCAAGTGAGTATTTGGGGAATTGATAAATGAAAACTAGAGGAGAAATGAATCTGGGAATGGGAAGAGTTCTGTTTTGGAGTTACCCATGTTGAGGCCTTTATTGACTTGTGTGGAGAAATGAAGATATCTTATTGGGGAGCTGAATTTATGTTGCCTTAGCACATGAGAGCATTAGAGATTTAGAAGTTATCAACATTAGGGGTGGTTTTAAATCATGAGATGTATGAAATTGCATAGATGGAATTTTTGCATGAATAAAGACAAAGGCTAAAGATGGAGACATTTATGTGTGTAGGGAAAGGGTCTCCAGAAGGCAACTGAAAAGAAAAAGACTGAGGAGTAAGAAAAACAGAGAAGCAGGGTTTTGTGGAAGCCTCAGGAAAAGATTTCATAAGGGAACTACTATGGCACAGGGAGATCATGGCAGCTTGTCCTCAGAGGTGTCTGCTGGATTTGTCAGTAAAAAGGCTATCAGCTATCAGTCATGTAGGCAACAAGTTCCTGAGAGGTGCTGCTGGATGGTCGCTCTCAGGGATGGACAGACAGTGGGAGGTGAGGTGGAGACAAGCAGTGTACTGTGGATAATTCGTGCCAGTGGGCAGGCAAAGTCCTGCATTAGCTAGGAGGAGGTGAAGTGAGGCTGTGGGAGGAGTGTTTAATAAGAATAAGGATTGCATAGTCTCCTATCTAGGGAATAGGAGAAGAAAAGGGAGCTGATTGAGAGATCATGGAGATTTAATTAAAAAACTAACAAACCAAAACACAAAAACAGACTCTTTTGCCGCTAGTCTGGACAGGGAGCAGTAAGTTGGGTGTGAGACATGGGCAAGTTTGGGCTGGATAGAATGAGGAGGGAGAGACTGAGGATAAATGCAGGATTTTGTTGTTATTGTTTGATTGGTTTGTTTGCATGAAGGGATATCTTCTGAGAAGGGAGGGAAGAGATGGATGGCCAGAGACTCTAGGGCAGTGGCAAACCTGTGGCACATGTGTTACTATATTCTTTCAAGATAAAAGATGTTAACTTATGAGTTATGTTTTCCAAACTAAACCCTCAGTATTCAGGTTTAATTGTAATAGTGGCACTTAGTGATAAGTAAGTGGGTTTTGGGTTGCAGTTTGGGCACTCTTTCTCTAAAAGGTTCCCCACCCCTGATGTGGGATAGGGAAGGGTCTCACCTTGCAGTGATGCCTGCACATGACCATTGTTGACAGCCCTGTCAGCAAATCATCAGTGGAATCAGACTAGAGTAGAATGCATTTCACTCGCATTATCTGTCAATCTCTAAGACATTATGCTGAGAATTTATGTTTAACATAGGAGTGAGTAATTTCCTGAAATTTAAACTGCAGTAAATATTTGGTTAACAATGCACATATGAAATTTAACAGCTCTGTCAGCTGCTGGGAATTCTGCTTCTGGTCACTATCCATTTTGTTTTACTCAAAATGCTCACATCTTTTTTCTCAAAGAACTATATAAACATTTAAAAGCCAACTGTGTGCCTCCAGATCAGCATAGTAAGAGAGAAAGTTGGAGACACACACACATAAAGGTATATTGCTTTGGGCAGTTGCCAAGAAAATGGGTTTCTCTGTTTATCTGTCATATTGATTGTTTTGTATGCCAAAAAAATAATTTGTTGAAAACCATTGAAGTATATAAACTTGTATTTTAAAACCAGAAACAGAAGAGTAAACTTTTTATTGAGTTAAATTCTGTAAATTTTTCAAGGATTAAACTGACTTGTATCCTTAAAATAATGAAGTTATTATCATTTTTTTCTATCAGTACATTTGAGGCATTTGTTGTATCAGTTTTCTTTGTGGAACAGAGAATTTCATTTCCTCTGGGTAAGTGGTTGCTTCATTAAGGACTCAGGATGATGGTATATGATACTATATTTATAGCCTTTGCTAAGCATTTGATACCTTTCTGTCACCCTTTAGAAGAAGTGATTGATAATAGAGACTGACAAGTAATGAATGATGTCCCTCACATGAGCAACAGGGATTTATTAATTCACTTTTAAATTATAAGGAAATTCTTACCATAAAAATCTCTGCAATAAATTAATCTTATAGTTGTTACATAAAAAATGCAAGGAAATTGTGAAAATGCATTTATAAAACTTTGCTACTAAAATGCCACATTAAGGATATGGTTAATTTAAAAATCTTTTGTTTTTGGAGCTGCCTTTTTCTCCTCCACAGATCTCCACAACTTCTTGCCATTGGGAGATGATCACCCACAGTCCTGCAGTGGGGGTGGGTACGCCATTGGCTCAGTTCTGATTGTGTGACATTTGGCATCACATACTACTCATATTACAATACATCGCTTGTTTATTATGTTACAATTTATTAGAAATATTTGCTTCTCTTGTGGAACACTCGCAGAACAAGTCACGATGTAAGGTTTTGCTGTGTTTTTCTCTTCTTTTTCTTCCCCCATCCTTGTCTCCCCTCTTGCTTCCTTCCCCATCCTTGTCTTTCCCCCATCTTCCTCTTCCCTCTGCTTCCTCCCCATCCCCCTTTTCTTCTTCTTCCTCCCCATTCTCATCCATCTGTCCCCCTTTCTCCCCTCTTGTCCTTCTTCTCCTCCTCTTCCTTCTCCATCCTCCTTTTCCCTCTCCTATCCTCTTACCGTTCCTCTTTCCTCTTCCTCTTCCTCCCCATCCTTCTCCTCTACTTCTCCATCTTTTTACTTTTGTTCTTCTACCTTCTTCTACTCCTGCTCTCCCTCCACACCTCCTTCTCCTCCTTCCCTCTTCTTCCTCCTCCCATCTTGCTTCTCCTCCTTTTCTTCCCTCACCCCCTTCTCCTTTTCAGTACTAAGGATTGAACCAGGGCCTTCACACTGAGTTACATCCTCAGATTCTTTTTGATATAGGGGTCTTTCTAAGAGCTTGAACTTGTGATCTTCCTGCCTTGGCTTCCCAGAGTGCCACCACTCCCAGCTCTGCAATACTTCTTAATGGAAGTGAGAACTTGTATTGTATCTTCCAATTCTCCTGGAAATGTGATTCAGGCACATTTCCATTAACTGTGTGAATTAATCTCCTCCTTTTTTGATTTTGCTTTAATACCTGGCTGTGGGATTTAGAGAAAAAAAGGGAAATTTTAGAAATTATGCATTATGTGGAGTTTGTGTGTGTTAAGAATTTTGTCACTTTTATTTCAATGCTAACTATTCACTATAGTATATTTATTTGTATAGTACATTAAGAACCATCTTTTTTACTTCTTGTTTTGTTTTGTTTTTTGGTACCGGGGATCAAACTCAGGTTTTTTACTTTTTAAATAAGCATGGAGTCAGGGTTGGTCGATGATTTATTTATATGTGTCTTATTCTGGAAAACTTTTGAGGCACCATAGAATAAGAATAGATAAATACAATATGCATACAGGAAAACTGGGTCCCCGCATACAATTAGTATAACAATATCTAAAAATTAACTCAGTTCCTAGAGCCTCATTTTTATTGTTCATTTTAATATTACATTTTTGGGCTTTTCTGTTAGTTTTCCCTTTGAAAATGATCTTCTGTTTTTGTCAGTAAATGTGTTTGACTTTTTCATGTTTCCCCATTTGGACTCATTTCTTTGGATCTTTGCCTGTGTGTTTGACTCTACAGGAATTTATTCCATGTTCACCATGAAGACACAGAATAAGTTCTATTACATGAGGGCTCCCATGTAGCACTTGGAAACCAATTGCAATGGATCACCAACCTCTGATCCATTGCAGTAGAGTATGTGTTTTCTGCTTTAGTTTTGTCATTTCAAAAATGTTATGGTACATAACATTTCAGGATATGTTTTTTCAATCATCAGTATTTCCCTTGAAAGTCATCTAAATTGTTGTGTTTATCAACACTTATTATTGCTGAGAAGTGTTCCACAACATGGATGGATATACCATGTTTTATTTAACCATTTATTTGTCCATGGAAGGACATCCCTGTATTTAAGGTTTTTGCTTATTATTAGTAAAGATGCTGTGAACATTTATGTACAGATTTTTGTGTGGATATAACTTTTCATTTCTCTGGGATAAATGCCCAAGAGTACAATTGCTGGACAGTGTAGTAATTGCATGTCCATTTCTATAGAAACTACCAAACTGTTTTCCAGAATGGCTGTAGCATTTCATTAATTTACTAGCAAATGTGGAATAGTACAGTAGTGAAGTTTCTCTGCATCCTTGACAGCATTTTGTTATCATTTTTCATTTTAGACCTTCTTATAGGTATGTAGTGATACCTGGTTGTGATTTTCATATTCATTTCCCTAGTGGCTCTTTTTAATTTTTTCTTTTTTTTATTAGTAATGTTTACAGTATATAATGATTACATTCGTTTGGGGAGTTGGTAATTTTTTATAATACATCTTAATTCTTTTCATGTCCTCTTCCCCTCCCTTCCTCCTCCCTCCATCTCTTGGTCCCCTTGTCATTTGCAAAAGATCTCTCTCTCTAGTTTCTATTATCGCTCTTTTATTTTGCTCTTTATTTATATTTTTTAGTTTCTCATACAAGAGAAACCATGCACTATTTATGGTCTGTATTATGGTTTCAAGGTCATCCATTTTCCTACAGATGACTCAAGTTTATCTCTCTTTATGGCTGAGTAGTACTCCATTGTGTATAAATACCACATTTTCTGATTCCATTTATCTGTCAATGGGCCCATAGGCCATTTCCAATATTTAGCTGTTATGAATTGTGCTATTATAAACATGGTATGGATGTATCACTGTAATATTGTATCTTTAACTCTTTTGGGAAGATACTTAGAAGGGGAATAAGTAGGTCAAATGAAGTTTCTGCTTTTAGTTTTTTGAGGAACGTGCCATACTAATTTCCATAGTGGTTGTACTTTTTTCCATTTTCATCAGCCATGTAGAAGGGTTGTCCCTGTCATCCCCTCACTCACAGCCTCACCAGCATTTGTTATTATTTGATTTTCTGATGTTGGCCATTCTTTCTGGAGTGCGGTGGAATCTCAGTGGTGTTTTGATTTGCATTTCTATAATTGTGATGTTGAACATTTTTTTCACAATGGCTCTTGCAGTCTGTTCAGGTCATTTGCCCTTGATATACTTCTTTTTTTTTTTACTCTTGAGTTTTGAGAGTTATTTATCTATTTTATTAGATATTTATTCTTTAATGTATGAGTTTGAAAGCCAGTAGTGGCACATACCTGTAGTTTAAGCACTTGTGTGGCTGAGGCAGGAAGAGCATAGTAAATTCAAGGCCGGCATGGGCTACGTAGTGAGTTCAAGGCTAGTGTTCTGGCTTGTATCTAGATATCCCCTCAAAGCCTCATGTGGTCATAGGTAGAGAGTTTTGAAGGTGGCTGAATTAGGATGTGTGAATATGGATTAAAGTTGTGATGCTGGAATTAAGGGTATGGATAGTGGGAGCCTCATTCTGGGTGTGGGGGGAATTAGTTAGTAGGCTGGAGCCTGGATGGAATATAAAGGGACAGAAAGAAGGCAGGTTGCTGCTGCTCACTGCTTTGGCTTGCTATCTTCCTGCCTGCCACACCAAGGACTGTTTCTCCTCTACCATGCCCCTTTGTCATGCTGCCCTGCTTAGAAACCAGCCAACTGTATATTTAAACCTCTACAAACTGAGCTGAAATAATCCTTTCCTTCTTTAACTTTTTTTTTTTTTTAAGAGTAGGAAATATTTATTGAGAGAAAGAAAGATTCTGTTTAAGAGAGACAGAAGGGGGGCCAGAAAATGGGTTGCCCCTCTCTCTTGTTCACTTTAAATAATTACAGAACTGTTCTACTTGTATATAATACTTAATCAAATTAAAGTATATAGGCGTTCTTTAACTTTTAATGTTATGTATTTTGTCTCAGCAGTGAAAAAGATAGCCACCCTGAGCTACACAGCGAAATGTTGTCTCAGCAAACAATAACACAGAAAAAAATGCATAGTTGTTGCAAATATGTTTTCCTGATCTGTAGCTTGTCTTTTTATCCTCTTAATAGAGTATCCTCAAAAGAATCATACCACAGTGATATATGTGCACTAATGTTTATAGCAGCACAGTTTGTAATAGAGAAAACTTGGAAATAGCCCATCTGCCCATCTGTTTGAAACTGGAAGTTTTTGTAAGCTAAAACTTGGAAATAGCCCATCTGCCCATCTGTTTGAAACTGGATAAAGAAAATGTGATTTTTCTATAAAGTGGAATACTACTCAGCCATAAACAATGAGAAATTAGAGTTATTCATAGGAAAATGGACACATATTGAGGATATACTCCTAAGTGAAATAAATAAGTCACACATGTGTAAATAACTAATAGTTTCTCTGGTGTGAAAAACTATAATAGTACACAAGATCCTAATGAGATAGTTAAGAGTGTGAAATAGGAAGAAAAGGGCTAAAGGTGTAGGGAAAGGGGGAAGGGTAGGGGCAAGGAAATAAGGGAAAAGAAAAAATATGAGAAAATGAAAAAATGGAAATAAAGAGTTTGTTAATGGGGAGGGCAAGAGGAGGTGAAGGGAGGGCAGGGACAGGGGGAAAAAATGAGAACCAAGACCTGTCATGTGAAGGTACAGGATCTCTGTAATGTAATTGTATTGTAGACCTAGATTATACCAATAAACTCAATAAAAAGGAAAAAGATAGAGTATTCTCCATGGGGTAAAATTTTTAAATTTTAGTTAGGTCCAGTGTATCAGTTTTACCTCAGGCTTTGCTTTTGGTGTCAAATCTAAGAACTCTTGGTATTTGCAGACCTTTTTCTCTCTTTTATGAAAGTCTCGTAACTTTAAGCTTTATATTTAAGTCCCCTTGATACTTTTGAGTGCACGTGAGTTTAGGCCATGTTTTTTGTTTTCGTTTTGGCCAATGTCAAATTGCTTTGCATTATGTGCCAGAAGGCTATTTGTTCACTGAAGTCCTTTTATATCTTTGTCAAAAATTAGCTGGTTATATTTTTATGTATATATTTCTAGATTCTTTGTTCTCTTGTTGATCTGTAACTATTCCTCTACCAATGCAGTACAGTCTTGACTGCTGAGCTATATAGCAGGTCTTGATATGAATAAGTGATTCCTTTCAATGTCATCTTCCTTATCAAGATTGTTTTAGCTAATCTAGATTCTTTATGCTTTTATATAAATATTTAAGTAATCTTCTCTATATTTACAAAAAGCCAGTGTCTGATTTTAATAAGAATTACAGTAAATAGATAAATTTGGAGAAAAGTTAACATTCTTTGAGAAAAGGTTTCCTACTCACAGATTCTTTTAGTTTTCCTGGTTTTTAAATATTTCTATCTCCTCTTTATTTCTCAAGGTTTATTTAGTTGATCTAGGGCTTGTGGTTGACAGTTCCTTTGTTTTAGAAGTAAAGTGTTGAAAACCTATCCTCCATGGTTTCTTGAAAAATATGCTATTATTTAAATTGTTATTTCTGTGTAAGTAAGGGTAGTGTTCTCTCACTGAACTCATGTTTTAAAATTTTTTTTTCATTAATTTGTCTTGGTGTGGAGTTCTTTGGGTTTGTTTGGTTTCACTTAGCTTCTTGACTATAATTTTACGTTTTATTAAACTGAAAAAATATTTAGCTATTATTCTTTTATCTCTTCTTTGTCCTCCCCTTTTGGGACTCAGATGATAGAAACATTGGACTGTTAGGTGTTGTGCTACAGATTCTGAGATTCTGTCACTTTCCCCCATCCTGTTTTTTCTCTCGTCACTGGAAAATCCTCTCATTTTCTCTCTAGGTTTAAGAGTCAGTCCTCTGTTATCTGCACTTTCTTATTGCGTTCTTCCAGGGAGGCTTTCTGTTGTTCTTATTGTATTTGTTTTTCTGTATCTTTCATGTGGTTTCTTTTTTACAACCCCCAGTTCTTTGCCAAGATGTGTTTCTTGCTCTTTTTTGTAGTGTAATTAAGTTATCTCCCCTGACTTTCAAATAATTGCTTAAAAAAATTCATGTGTGTTGGTAATAAAGAATAATGATGTTCATTTTGGGGACTTCGTGCATAAATATAACATATCTCAATAATTTTCAATCCTGTCCCCTCTTTCCTGTCTTCCTCCGATCTCCTCTTATCTCCAAGAAATATCATTCGTATATATAAAAGGCATATATATGTGTGTGTATGTATGT
>NW_022900929.1:3797195-3820304 GCF_012274545.1 Fukomys damarensis
TATATATGTACACACACACACAAACCTATATACACACATTTTAAGTTTTTTGTATAAAGGAAATGTGACATTTAAGTTATTTATGTTTCTGATTTCTTTTTTTCTTATTTGTTTCTGTGAGAATATGAATATGTAGTTACTTGTTGATGCATCTTTTTTGTTTTTTTTGGTATTGGGGATCAAACTCTATACCTTCCACTTGCAAGGCAGGCAGTGGCACCAGTGGCACCACCCAGCTAAATTCCCAATGATGCATCTTAATCGTAGTTGCTTTTAAAAACCTTGTCAGGTAATTCCAGCTTATTTGCTGTCTTGGTGTTTATGATGGTTGATAGTTTTTTCTCATGTTGTGATTTTTCCTGGGCTTTGGTGCCATATGTTTAAAAAAAAACATATCTTGGACATTTTGGCTATCATGATAGAAAACTCTTGGTCCTACGAAAACCTTTTATTTTAGCTGGCTCTTACCCTTTACAGGTTAGCATTCAGGGCCTGGTTTATTTTTGTTGATACTTCCAGTGAGGCCCTGTTTTGTAGCTTTTGTCTTACTGTTCTGGTGTCTCTTGTTCACCTCTCTCTAAGTTGTATTGACCCTTTCTGATGCTTCCTTAGGGTGCCAAAAGTGCTTCCTAAGTCTTGGCCCCTGATTGGGGGGTCAGGGGTGCTGCTTTGACTGTTGTTTTCCTGAGGTTCTTAATTGATCCCCGTTCTGGTACTGCTGAGCTAGTTCAACAGAGAAGTAAGTCTGCTTTAGCTGGTAAACTGCTAGTTTGGAGGTCAGGAGGCACCAGGTCTCATTTGCCTTGTTCCTTTAGGTAGGACTCATAAGAATCTTTGCCATTATGTTTTCCTCCAAACCTGGTATCTTTAATGTGTCTACCTTAAACAGATCCCTTTTCAGGATGTGGTTTTAGACTCACTGTTCTTGTGCCTGGTCCCTGTATCATACACATTTTGTCCTTCCCTTCTTTTTTCCTCCCAAGTGCACAGTTGCTTTTTTTTTTTTGGTACCAGGGATTGAACTTGGGCCCTTGTGCTTGCGAGGCAGGCAGCGGAACCACTGAGCTAAATCCCCAGCCCTTCACAGCTTTTGGTTGAATCCTAGCTTGTTGTGTATCCTTTCCTGTTGTGTACTTATGTTTTTATAACTATTAATTATTTTTCATAGCTGGCCCCAGCCATCGGCCAGTGTACTATGACTGTGACAATAGTTCTTTCTTCACAAGTTTTTGTTGGTTTTTTCAAATACTGGTTATAAGTTTATATTTAAGCTCTATGAAATTCAGTTTAATTTGGCCAAGTATGTTGACATTATTAGTACTATTACTTATTATTATCACTATGATTACTTGTTGTTATCATTAATAATTTTTTTTCTTCCCTGATGATCTTTCTTCGAGCCGTGCTTGTTAACTTGGGCCTTCTTAGTTCTCATCATTGACTTCCTGTCACTGCCATTCCACCTATCTCCTTCATTGATATTCCTAGTTGATATTCCTTCATTGATATTCCCTAGAAAGAGGGATCTCTTTCTGGTTTTACTTCTTATTTGTTGTTGCCTACCCCATGGTAGTTTATGGAGAAAATTATTTTAGACACTTTGGATCTTTGAAAATATACTTATTTTACTCTCATATTTGTCTAGGTTTACAATTCTTGGTTAAAAACATTTTCCTGCAGAATTTTCAAAGTGTTGTCCATTGCTTCATAGCCTCTAATGATTGTCTGAAGAAGTGAAATGATAAAAATCTGATTCTCACACTTTGTATGTGGCTTTTCTCTGTCTGAATACATTTAGACCACTTCATCTTTGATGGTTTTAAGTTATATCTTGATGTGCATCAACACATCAGTGTGGCATTGGACTGGGTCTTGATAGAGTTTTTCATCTGGAAACTGGTTTCTTTTTTTTCTGGAAAATAGATACAATATTTTTTTTCCACTTTTGTTTCTCTTCCATTTTTTAAAAACACTGCTAGCATATAAGCTTCAAAAGTAGAGGAACTTTTGTCTTTTCTATTTACTGTTTATTCCAAGTATGCATAGAACAGTGTTTCTATAGAGTAGAAACTTAATGTATTACCTGAATGAATGACTTGACTGACTTGTATTTGGAAGCTAACTCTCTTAGATTTCTTTTCAGATTTTCTTGTATGTTACTCTTCCCCTGCCCTTTTGTTCTATATATTTCCTCAGTTGATCTTCTAACTTTCCTATTGTGTTATTTTCTAATATATTATTTCCCAGAGTCCTCACCCTAGTTTTTCTCTTAGAATATATTTTTGTCATGTACCTTTCGAAATTGTGGTGAGAAATAGAACAATCAACAGGTAAACAGTCTATTTAGAATTGGTTTTTATGTTTGCCATGAGGTAGAGGTCATGGTGGTTTTTTTGTTGTTGTTGTTTTGGTATAGATGTTGATGTGATGTGGCATCATTATTGATATGATTATCTTTCTCCAAAGCAGTGTAGTGTTAAAATTGTCATCATCAAATGGCTTTGAGTGTAGGATGCTTTCTCCTTGCTCTAGCAAGAAGAGATTTTGTTTTACTGTCTTTTATCTATGCATATGCATCCTTACTACACTATTTTAATTACTGTAGCTTTATAGTGTTTGTATTTGACAGTGAAAGTTCTCTAAATGTATTTTTCAAAATTGTCTTGATAATTATTGATCTTTTTGCATTACTATGTAAATTTGTAGAATCTCTATGCTAAATCACATACACACAAATGTACATACAAAACTGCTCATATTTTAAATGGAAATGGATTGTTTTGAATCTGTTGATTGACTTAGAGGCAGTTGACATCTTTACAGTATTGTATCTTTTAATTTGAGTTTTTAAAATTGGAGTTTTGTTCTTTCGTTCTAACTTTCAGTTTTTTTCCTAAACAGATTGCATGAGAGTTTGGTCTCTTTCCTCAGTTACCTTGTTCATTTGGTATTGTGTTTGTAGTACTTTTTTACACCCCTCTTTGCATAAAGTGTGCTTTCACTTACCATGCTCCCTGTGTGGTTTATCACTTCCGAAGGTTCTGGTTTCCAAACAGCTTGGAGCTCACAAATCTTTCCCATGAGTGTGTTTTTTAACTTTAATGTTGACAGGCATTCAGTTCAGGATTTGGTAGCCCAATGCTACCAAGAACCCAGGGTCTAAGAACACAGGGTCTTTTTGCCTTTCTCCCCTTATCATGTTAGTTTTTGTTCTATGCTTGTTTTTGCCTCATATTTGAGGTGTCATTTTTCTGTTCTGTGCAGATTTGGAAAAGGGCCAAGGGACAAAAGAGATGTCTGTAGGGCATATTTGTACTCTTTTTATTTTTGAATAAAAAAAGAAAATATCTTCCCAAGTTTCCACCATGATTCCAAATTTCCCATATTCCACTACTGCTGGTTTTCTCTTTTTTGCCTAGAACTTAGTTACACAGACCCTCCTTACTGATTACTCCTTGGGGTCGTGATATTGCTTTTATTGTAGATAGGTAAGTTAATTTGATATCTTGTAGGCAGTTAGACAGGGCCTCCCTTAAGGTGCCAGCCCTCAAGACCCCAGTCCTCTAGGAACCAACACAGCAAGGAGCCAACATGTAGAACATTTGAGGCTAGATAGCTTGTAGGCAGTTAGACAGGGCCTCCCTTAAGGCACCAGCTGTTAAGGCTCCAGTCCTGAAGGTGTCCAGGAGCCAACATGGAGAACAGTTGAGGCACATTCACTGGTTAGCATTATAAAAACAGCAGGCCCCTAGAGATAGATAGCAGTGATTGATATTCTAAATGGAAAATTTCTTGTATGTGACTTTTTTCCTATTTGATCCCCATTTAATCAATAATACCTGGGTGACAGTACTTGTAATTTATTGGTTTGTCATGGTTTTGTCCTACCTCATGCTCACCTTGTAAATTTCCGCTGGGTCTTACAGTTTTGTCCCACTTTGTACCCACTTCACCAGGTGGCTTTACTGTATAAAACATCTTTGAAAAATGGGATGGGTGGGCAACCCACTTTCTGATCCCCTTTCTGTCTCTCTTAGAAGCTTTCTTTCTCTCAATAAATTTTTCCTACTCTTAACCTCCATTGTTCCTAGAATTCTTCAATTTTAGAGAACTTGAACTCATGTTTTAGATATCTAATAGGTTTGGGAGTTACATCTCTTCCCCTTATATCTCTTTCATTTGTCTAGATACCTTAAGGTTCCTATTCTTGGCTTGGGCAAGGACCTTCCCTGTGTTTTTGTGTTTTTTTTTTTTTAACTGACTGGGGCTGAGCGGAAGAATAGAGAAATTGTGTAGATAGGAGAAGGTATCTGCTGCATTTATTAAGGTTTCACAATATGTAATTTGGTGTAAATTTTCTGAAACATTCTTGGTTCTTGGGTAGCAAAGGGAATGATTTATAATTTGATTGTTTTCCTTTGGTTCAGTGTTTAGAAATTCAGGATTTGTGGGTGTTTTGAAGTCTTCTGCTGTCTATTAAGATATGATATTTTAAGATGGTAAATAGTATTACTATTTCCATAGACTCTTGATTCCTGATTTTTTGAGACATAAGTCAGTAAATATCTTTATTATAGGCTGCAAATATTTACATCATTTAAGAATGGGAGTTAAGTATATTTTTTGTTATTTCATGAATTCAGATTTTATAACTGGTATTTTTCTTTTGTGTGTTTGTGTGCTGTTCAGAAGAATTTAGGAATTTGCTTCTGAGGGAAGATTGGAAGTTCTCATAATTTATAATATATGTCAGTGTGTCATAGCAGTTGATTTACACCAAAATTGAATTTGCACCATTTTCGGATTTAATATGGCTTGAACTTTGGCATTTCTTTCCTTCTGGCCTACCCCCATTTTATAGGTTACATTATCTAGCCTAATGTAACAACAATAAAAGGAATTAGAGAAAGTTTTGTGTGTGATGTTAAGTGGCTTTGTTTAGTCATTTTGAATGAATCAATTAAAAATAAGTTATTCAAGTGCTATAAACAGCTCAACTGTTATAAATCAGAGAATAAATGAGTATGAAAATCTACTTATAAAAGACACTTATGACTATCCATTTCCCTCATTGCCCTGTTCCTTGTCATTTGCTATTTTTAAAATAAGCAGTCTGACCACATTTTTGATTAAAGAGTTGACAGCAGTGTTTCTTTTCACATTCTAAATAATACATGAACACTAAAGGATAAATCACAGCCAATTTGAGAACCATACATATCTGATGTGGACATCTGCTAATATGTACATAGAATTTAACTGGATTTTGTGCATTTTAATATTTTTGAAGCTTGTAACTTTTTTATTAAATTCTCACACATTATGGTTGGTGTGTTATACAAATGTGGAAGGCAATCCAGTCTTTCATTGAAGTAGGAAAGTACAAGCCTTCCATTGCCTAGTGGTTGGCTTAGCAGACTACCATTATTGGGTCTTGGTTTTGTCTGACTTGCATTGTTGTCCTTTTTGGGGTCCTTGTTTTCAAGTACTTGTGATAATTCTGTGTATAGTATGATCCGTCTTCTGTTTGCTCCTTGTTTGATACAACCAGAGTTGGGTTCTGTTTTTTTAAAACTAGAGCCACCAGTGGTATGACAAGTGCGTCAGGCTTTAGATAACATCTATATGTCTCTGAGGAATCATTTGCTTTTAGTAACCAGAATTTCTTTGTGTGAGAGTGAGGGGTGAGGGGACATGTAAAAGAAAACCCTGAAGAGCTGGAGGACCGAGCAGCAAGTGCTGTGACATGGCCCTGAGGGCTGGAGACAGGGTTAGAATCCTTCATGCACTTGGCATTGTGTTTGGTCATCCTTTAATCATTCTCAGGTTTCCTTTCTGCCTCAGAATATTCTTCCTTCTACTATCCCTGTGTCTTCAACAGATAATCTCACATTATACTTGTCAGAGAAACCAAAATTCTTAGATAGAAATTCTTCAGTATTCTTCCCAAAATACTACTTTCCAAAACCCATATGCAACCCCAGCATTCCCTTCTTTTGTTGAATATTTAGGACCAGTATCTTCATTTGGGCTTTTAATTACATCTTTTGTTTTCTTAAGGAATGTATACCCTCAGTTTATCTTTTCCCTCTCTTGAATACCTGTCTTGTTTCTCTTAACCCGATTCAGTTGTCAGTATTTTTAAACATGTTCATATTTTGCAAATGGGAAGGGCACTGAGAGAGGAGATGAGAAAATAAAAGGAATTTAGGTGTGTTAGGTACATTTATTAACTCCCCATGATGATTGTAGTCATTATGTATTTCAAATGTACTAATAAAAGTAAAAAAATTAAAAACTCTTCCATATTAAAAAAGAGCCATGTCCTTCCTTCTCTGCTTTCTATCTAGCTATCGTCTTCTGTCTTTTCTTTTTCCATTTACAGTAAAACTTATGGAAAGAGTTACCTGTACTTGCTGCTTCAGCTTATGTCTTTCTCATATAATTTCCAGTGCCATTGTTCTGTCAGAATTACTTAGTATAAGGTGATCAGTGACCTTAGTGAAAACGGGCCTAAAGAATATTCTGTAGTTCACATCTCTCTGGACTTCTCAAGAGCATTCCATTTATTAAATGTCTTATCTGATTCATAATATGCTGCTAACATTCATTGTATGTGTCTTAAATTACTTTCTCATTGCTGGTACAAAATACCCTACACACACCAGTTAAAGGAGAAGTTTATTTTGGTTCACAGTTTATGTATCTTCAGTCCATAGTCATCTGGCTCCCAAGCAAGGCAATATGGCTGAGGGGCATCACAGAGGGGAAACAGTTTATACCGTGGCAGGCAAGTTAGCAGCCATCAAGGGACAAGGAGGGATATACCATTCCAGCTCACACCCATGGTGACCACCCTCTTCTCACCTTTCAACATCACACCTAGCTGTAAACACATCAGTGGACTTATCCAGGATTCCTCACCCATGATCCGGTCCTCCTGAAAGTCCCACCTATGAGCACATGAGGCTTTGGGGGAATTTCTGGATGTAAGCCATAAGAGTATGCTTATGTATGCATAAATTACTTTGGCTAAAATATTTCAATTTTATGATTTCAATTCTTTTTATAGCAGTTTATTTTCAAAATATGGTATAACTTTATATTGTATACTAGACTACTGAAAAATATACATTTGTGCACTTTCCCCCATTTAGTATTGGACATTGAACTGTAGTTTCCATTGCATATTTAAAAAATACTATACTTTGTGTTGCTAAGATTAACATTAATTAATGGTACCACCATGGAAAACATCTAAAAGGGAGGCCACAAGCTCCTACAGAAATCAAGTCAGAATATTTCCATGTGGAAGAGCTAGTGTCACAGGTGAGGCTACAGCTAGAGAGCTCCCAAAGTGAGATGGATTTGCGCCTCCACCTGAGAGTAGTGAGGGGATTCTTAGGATGACCCCTCACTGAACTTTTTATTTACAGGTGCCAGGCTTCTGGGGAACAGTAGAAGTGCTCACTCTCCTGTGTTGCTTGCATTGGTGCTTAATGTTCTCCAGTAGTTATGATTTCCTCAACATTTGTATAACACATAGAGATGTACGCTATGAATAAATATACTTAAGCCACAAGCGTGAATTAGCAAGTATAGGAAATACAATGAGTAACAGCAGAGTAATTTGAAGTTTCAGCAGTGATAAGAAAGGTATTCCTAGCAGTGTAGTATGGTGTCCCTAACCATTGATTCTCCTAGTTACTTAATGCCTTAAGAACGTCCCTTTCCCTTGGAACACCTTCACATTCCTCTCATTCATGAGGTTTTTGTGCTGTTGGGTTAGTAGTGGGATGAACCCCCCTGAGTGCTGTGACACACTCTTTTGGTGATTTACTGAGGATTGGAAAGGGCCACAAGGGAAGAACATGTTCTCTTGTCTTTTGCTTAGCTACTTTATGGGCACATGATTTGGAAGTTCTGGAAGGAATATCTGGTGAGCCATCTTAGAGTGGTATTTACGGAATTGTTTTACAGCCTAGAATGGGACATTTCAGGATGTTGTCAGTAGTTTAGCCATCAGGATAAGATTCCAGCCAGCTATAGGGACATGTTGAGGGGAATTTAATATAAAGCACACATGAGACATATCTGCACTTGGACCAGTTCTTTCAGGATAAAGAGTGTTGTAATTTTCCATCAGCATTTTTTTTTTTTCTGAACTAATGGGTAAGGAGATATTGACCCTTCTGAATGTTGCTCTTTAGGAAGTGGAAAGTTGTTATTTTTCTTGAATGGATGATTGTGGAAATTTGTTACTGGATTTGACTTGACTTCTGCCTCTTAGAATGGGACTGTTGGACACACTGGCAGCAATGGTTGAGCACATTAAACTGAAGGGGAAACTGTCTTGTTTTGGTTCAGACCTTGGCATAGGGCCTTCCTCTGAGTCTTAGCTTTGTGTACAAGTTCTGGGGGCTGTGCTTTACGGGAGCAGAGTGGAAGCTGAGTCCTGCCCCACAGGTGAGATGCTCTGTTGTGAAGGACTGGATGCTGCTTCTCCAAACAGAAAGCACAGCAACATCAAACCACACTTTCCTTCTGATGTTGGAGAAGTGCCATGTGCTCACCTGCCTAACAAAGTGAATATTATCCTATCACAGGCAAGACTTTTATCTAGCATGTATCCCCACCTCAGGGATCCATTTGGGTTGTATGTTGTCAGCTGGATTCTGTACCTTGGGCTATAAGTTTAGTCTTCACGGTTCTTGGCAGGTTTATCATCTTTATCCACTCTTATCTCAGTGTGAGCATATCTGTTCTTTGGGCCCTGTTCCATATTCACAGTTCATATACAATTGCTTGTCATTCTTGCTTATCACTTAACATAATGACAGGCTACTTTCTATTATAGCATTCTCTAATAATGGTAGAATTGTTTAAACAATTATGATAATCTGTCAAGAGGATTACCCCCTCCCTGCAGAGTTGAAGTCAACAACACATAGGCATTTTTTCATTGTCAAGGATTTTGACTGATGATTTACTTTAAAGTTCATGCTGAGGGACTGGAGACATTGAGTTTTAAAATTTGGAAATATTTGCAAACCATCCATGGTAAACAAACCCAATTCTTTTTCATCAGTATTTTCTTATGAATTCCTTTGAAATCTACACTCTCATGTGAATATACATACATATGTATATGTGTATATAGTAGACTATGTAAAACACATATGTAGTAAGTAAATAAGACTTTAAGGAAAAACTCAAAACATCAATAAAAGTGATTATTCCTGGAAGGTAGGATTTGGGATACTTTTTATGTTTTATCTGGAACATGTAGTTATTTTTAAGATCTGTAAAATTTTACTTTTATAATGACAGTGCTTTAAAAATTTTCCAGAAATTAAAAACAATAAAATTGTGAGCAACACTTGAGTTAGAGCCAGTGAAATCCCACCAAGATTTATCCATAAAAATACTTTTGCTCATGTAATTAAGAGATGTACACATGAGTATTTAAGAATTGTTCACTGCGCTTTGCGCATACAGTATATGAAAATTTAAAGTGTCAAAATTGTATAATACAAATAATGCAATATACCAAAACCTTTTGGTAAAGTACCAATTTCTGAGGCCAGATAAAAATGTATGATGAATGTTTACATTTTAAAAACTTTATTATAATATACAGTGTGTTGCCATTAATCCTCAGAATAGTCCATATCTTGAAACACACACACCTCATCATTCTTGCCACTTTCTGCTCTTTTGTGTCTCTATGGGGTCCGATAAAAAATATGGTGAATGCTGCTGCCAAGTGACATTCAGTGGAAAGGCAGGCTCGGAAACAACAGTATGTATTCATCTGCCTTATTTACCAGATCTACAACTGCGTGACTTCTGACTCTGTCAGAGTCAAAATGACAATGAAAAAGGAAACTTTGAACTGATTCAGGACATTGAAGCAGCCACAGCACAGCAGCTAAAGGCACTAAGAAGACTTTCAGAACTGTTTCAGAAAGTGGCAAGAACAATGGGATAAGAGAGGGATAGTAGTTTGAGGAGAATTCATAAAAATGTGTCTTATTGCAGTACTTTCTAAAGATTTAAAGATTCATGGCACTTTAAGTCATACCTCATATTTGGTTTTTAGAGAAATGGACTTAGATATTCCCTTACCTGAATGTTTATATTTTTTGCTTTTAGGTCATTCTCTATCATAGTAAATTTTTTCAAAGTTAGTATCTGTTACTAAATAAACTAGTGATTGTAGCTTACCCTTTGCAACTACTTAGTTTTCTAAAGAAAAAACTTCTTTATTTTTTTCTTTTTCTTTTTGATTTTTTGAGACAGGGTCTCACTAGTTGAGACTGACCTGGAGCTCACTGTGTAGCCAAGGCTGGTCTCGAACTCACAGCGATCCTCGTGCCTCAGCCTCCCGAGTGCTGGGATTACAGGCGTGCGCCACCACGCCCAGTTTAAGAAAAAACTTCTTAAACATTTATAATTGAGTCATTTGGTTTTCCAATTTTTTGAGGTAAAATCAAAGGTAGACTAACTTTTATGACAAAATGTTTTCTATTGGATGGTTTTAAATTATAACTTTTCCAAATAAAAATTTGGTCATTTCCTTTTAGTGCAGACTTTATTCACTAGCAGAACTTGAAAAATGCACCAGAAGTTTATAGGGAGCTTAGTTTTACATAACTTTTAGGCTTTTTGGCTTTCTAGTTGTCATACATAGGTGACATAGTCATTGTTACTATTATGTTGCTTTAGTGGGGATTTAGGCAGTGTGTGACTTTAGAAACTTTTAATGCAGTGTAGTACAACCAAGAATGAATAGTTACCTCAGTATTTTTGAATGGAAAAAGAAAAGGGTCTTTTAAGTTGTGAAAAAGTGCAAGTGTATGTTCAGCATTCCTTCATTCTTCATGTGATAGTCATGTTGTGTGTAGTCATGTGTTTCTGAAAAAGATGGAATCAGAAATTGCTTAATATGATTTTGGGTGTTAACTGTTGACACATTGGACTTTTCCCCAGTACTTGAAATTATAAAATATTCCCATTAACAATATGTCAGATTTACAGGTTGATTTTTTTTTTTTCGTTACCGGGGATTGAACTTGGGTCCTTGTACTTGCAAAGCAGGCCACTGAACCGCTGAGCTAAATCCCCAGCCTGATTTTATTTTTCTGATCTTATCATTATATGCTGATTTTAAGTTTGTAACTTACATCAGTTAAATGATTATATCAGAAATTCTTTAGTAGAAATTAAGATAAATTAAAAAAATTGTAATAAAAAGCATTTGGTAGTGCACATTTCTTCAGTAATTTTGAGTGAAAAGAGAGCTTATCTACTTAATTTGTGACTCAGTTTTTCTGTTAGCATACATGCTGTCTTTACAAGTGACTTTTTTGTGGGTTTTGTATTCTCTAGTGCCTAATTACTTGGGAATTCTATAAACAGTGTGCTTTACTTCTAGTTTTTCCTTTTTGTCATTGACAGAAAACATCTGTCTGAGTGAGACCCTCTGATCTTCAGAGAGCTTTCACTAAAGAAGGATTAAAATGTCTGTCAAGCATTTTCCAAAAGAAACAGAAAACTTTTCCAAAGATTTCAGAGCAGGTGAAGAGGCTTTTCTGATATAAGATAGGGAAATAATATGTTGATCAGTAGTTGCATTCTAAGTTAGAAACTAAAGAGGTTTGCTTGGCTTGGTATGAGGGAACTATTTTTAGTTTACTTCAAGCACAAAGTGCATGTGATAATAATAATGAAAACATTTGTCAGCTTTTTGTCCCTGGGACCAAATACCTGATATATGCAACTTAAAGATAAAGGTTTATTTTAACTTATGGTTTCAGAAATGTTAGTCCATGGTCACCTGGCTTCAAGGTAGAAATGGCATGATAGAAGAAAGCTGCTCACCTCATGGCATCTGGGAAGAAGGAAGATCCAGTGGCCCCCTCAAAGGGTCCAGCACAAGAATATAGCTGTTTAGGTTATACCCCCAGTAAACTCCTTCCTCCCATTAGGCCCCACTTTTTAATAAGCACATTCAGCTATGAGCTCATAGAGTTAAGTGATGAATTATAGTCAGAACCCTCATGATCTAACCTTCTAAAATTTGTGCCTCTGAATACATGAGCCTTTTGGGCAGTCATTTTTTATCTAATCTATTAAGTACATTTATAATATTTAATAGTTCTAGTGTTGGTGGAGAGAAGCCTGGAGAGATTTTATTTTGTTCTTTAGTTTGTTGGGGTGTAGTATCCCAGAAAGAATTTTCAGCTAGTAGTGTCTTCTAGATCTGGAGTTCAAAATTTTGTTTCCAAGATAATATGGCAGTCTCTTTCTTCCACGCCTACCTCCTTCCTTCATCCAGGTGCACAGAGTATACTCGCTTCTTCTATGCTGGAGGTTTAGGCTGCTGACCAGGCACAAACCAGACAGGTAGACTCGATAGGCTGCAGGCTTCTGAGAGAGGATACGGTCTTCAAAACACTGTACCACTATTTGAAGTTTTTTGTGAAGGACCTCAGCTTTAGTAAAGAAATGTAAAATATAAAATCAAACTAAAATTTCTGTTACAGTTAACCATTTAAAAATCTACAGATATGCACCATTAATGTGCTATTAATTTAAAAATCAAATGTCCATAAGCTGCTTAATTTTCTAGCCAGTCAAGAGAGAACAGTTGTGGAGAAATGTTCAAGTGGATATGCTGAAAACTTTGTATTGAAAGTGGAGATATGAAAGCAGAGGAGATTATGTAAATGTTTTACAAGGGGTTATAGTTGCAACCTGAGAGGACACAGAAAATAAGGAACTGGGCCTGGGATTTAGCTCAGTGGCACCATGCTTGACTTGCAAACATAACATCCCGAGTTAGATCCTTCGTACAAAAAAAAAAAAAACCAAACCCAAAAAACAAAACAAAAATAAGGAACTGACAAGGAGAGTCAAACTTTTCACAATTTCTTTTAGAAATTCCAGTTTTTTTTTTCTGAAATGTTGAGAAAATCGCTTAACCCTATGTTCTTCTTTTTATAGCTGTAATTTCTTCTATTATTTATTCACCTTGTATTATGTGCTTAAAGAGTTGGGAATTCAAGGCATTGCCTCTAAAATATTATCTTCTCACATAAATTGTTTACTGTATTTGATAAGCAACTACCCTTTTCCTCCTCCTTATTTATATCCCATATTAATCTCTGAGTTGACCAAAAAGACCTTGTCAACATCTTGCAATTATTAAATTTGTTTGAGGACTGTTGATGTATGGTTCTGGAGTTGCTATTACAGTAGTTGATAACATTTTGATGTCCTTCATTTCACTAATTAGTTTAGGAAAACTATTTGAATTTCATATATAAGTGCTTGCTAATTACTTGAGTCATGAGAAGAATGAATGAGGTCCATGTGTCCTTTTAATTCTTTTGAGTCTGAAAATTTTCTTATAATTGGTTTGGCAAGAGGAATAAATGAGATTAGTTGTTAATGAGAAGATAAGTATGTAATTTTTACATGATATAAAGCTGTGATTATCAGTAAATGGTATTAGGAATCTAGATTATTTTTATTACACCTTGTTTTCTGCAAAATCATTACCAACTTGTGATACTGTAAATTGGATTATTTCACACCATTATTTTTAATATGTGTTAATCTTTAATCTACAGGTACTTAAAACTTTAGTAATCAAGAAGTCATTAATAAAGTTTACAATATGAAAAGTCAGTTTGCATGCATCACATAAATTCAGATGAAATTTAATTTTGCATATTTACACTGTTTTCAGATTGGCTAAGGTGTTGAAAGTTAGTTGAAGAATAAGAAATGTCAACCTCAGGTTCAGAGGCCAACTTGGATTGTTTTCAAATGAAGGAATGATAAATAACTTTGCAGAGAAACAGATAACATACTACTTTTAGTAGCCAAGGGAAAAATTAACTTTGTACAGTTTTATTTTTTTGTAGTCCATTTGGCTTTCTACTTTGCACATAAATTTTACTTAGTTACAGTAGGTTTGAAACACCCCATGGACTTTATTCATGGAACTTCAATTGTATTGTAAACTTTCCTCAAACTAATATTGAAATGTTTTGCAAGTGATTTTGAGATATAGTTTATTTTTCTTTTTAAAATAATTAAACTCTTCAAGTTATTCATAACTAACTTTAGTTTTACTTGAAGCATACATTGTAGTCTTGAGCATTTTCTTAGGTTTTTACTACTGTAATCATTGTATCCCTCTTTTGTCTTTATATTTATGTTCAAAAAGTAGTGTTAAATATAAGTGCTTTCTTTCTCAATGTCTTCTTTTCCACTGTATTTTGAGTTAGTATATGTATAGTATATTAGTCAACATTCTTTTAAAAGCAGAATCAATATAAAATCTATGGATAATTATATCAAGAGTTTTATCAAGTAGACTTACAGGATCAGAATACGAGTAAACCGAATCCAGAATAGCATTCTGGGCCTTAGAGAGCTGGAGGATCCAGTGGCGTTTAATGGTTGAAGGCCTGGAAGCTCACTGTGGAGGACCAAGTGTTAGGCTGTCACAAGGCTGACGAATTTGCTTTGGAAGGCTGAAGAATTTGCACTGAAAAGTTGAAGAAATTGGAAACCAATGTCCAGTCAATGGTGTAGACTGGAGCTGCTCTAAAAAAAAAGTGGCTTACTTCCTTTTTTTCTTATAGTTCTGTCTGAACTAAGTCCTTTGGTTGCTGCTGCCACATCTTAGGTGGGTATTCCCCAGTCACTTTACTGGCCTCCATGTAGATCATGTATAGACACACTCAGAATTTACTGATCTGCTAGGCAGTTCCTACTCAAATCAAATTAACATCACAATGATCACTTAGTTTCTTACATGACTTTTGTCTGCAGAAGGATTGTAAATATTATTTTGTATTTGTTCCATTTTAGATATCCACAGAACCCTACTTTTAACCATAGTGCTTTTATAATTTTATAGTAAGTTTTGCTAAGATGGGGACTTGCATTCTAATTGAGTAAAAGGAATCAATTAGAAGAACGTGCAGAAAATGAAGAATGAAATTGTGTTTGAATGGTTATAGTAGTTATTTGGCTCATGCAATTTGAAATACTTTATAAATTTACTTCAATAATCATTGTCGATTTGTGTTGGATCCACTGTTAGTAATTTTGTTGTACCTCTGGCTCTTTTATTGTTTCCTTGATTAATTTGTTTATTTTGTTTTTCTTTTCCTATTTTTAAATTTTGATACTTAAGTCATTGAAACCCTCTATTTAAAACATAATATGAATAAATATTTATTTGAAAAATTTCTAATTTTTTTGCTGTTTTTTAGTAGTGATGTGCAGTATTTTCACTATTATTCATGTGTAGTTTTACTTATTTTTTTAATGAATTACTTAGAAATGTTTTAAAATGAAAAATGTCTCAATTTAAAAATTTTTGATTCTAAGTTGAATATAGGTAGAAAACTTCTGGTGTATTAAACTGATTAAAATTTGTTGAGATTTGCTTTATATCCCAGTGTGTGGTCATTTTTTCATAAATGTTTTACATTTGCATAAGAATAGCTGTTCTTATTTACAGGGTTCTAAAAATATGTTAATCAGCTTGTTAATTATATTGTCTAAATCTTCAATATCTTTAATGATTGCTTTTGGTTTCATTATCTAGTAATTACTGGACTATGTTAAAATATTCTGACCTGGGCCAGTTCACCCTTCCTTTGGCAACCTGATGGTCCTTCGCTCCCGGGAGGTCACCAGATTGATGCCGAACTTAGTGTGGATACCTGATCAGCATAGCTTACTGCAGCCCAAAACTCCTGGACTCAAGCGATCCTCCCACCTCAGCCTCCCAAGTAGCTGGGATTATAGACACATGCCACCATGCCGTATGTTAAAATATTCCACCAAATAATAGATTTATAAATTTTTGAGTGTTTTCATTTTTTTCCTTATATATTTTGAAACCATGTTATTCAGTGCTGTGATGGCCAGGAGTCTTAGTCACTCTCTTGTTGCTGGAACAAAATACTGGACACCCACAGTTTAAAAGAGGAGAGGTTTATTTTGGCTCTTGGTTTCTAAGAGGATTTAGTCCATAGCTGGCTGGTTCCAAGGTAGCAACGGCATGGTGGAAGGGTCTGGCAGTGGAAAGTTGTTCATGGCATGGTGGCTAGAAAGTAGAGAAGGGAGGAATTGGGTCAGGAAATACACCCCTGTAGGTTACTCCTCCAGTGACCCACCTCCAGCTACCTCATCTCCCAACAACATGCTATCTATAGTGCCCCCATAACCTGATCACTTTCCAAAAGTCCCAACTTTGAACACGATACTTTTAAGACTATTGTAGATCTAAAGCATATCAGTAATATATCTCCTCCTCCTCGTCTCTACATAAAAATGTCCATGTCCTACTCCCTGAATACCTCATTTTACAAAATTAAAGGGAATGAAGGTATAAGAAATTAAGATTATAATCATAGCATTTTCAAATAGAGAATCAGTGCTGGATTATTTGACTGCATCTTATATAATCACAAAGGTCCATAAATGTGGAAGAAGGTAGCAAAAGATTCAGCCATTGCTGGCCTTGAAGATGGGAGGAAGGAATGAATTAGACTACAGGCAGTCTCTAAAGCTGGAAGAGGAAAGGCAGTGGACTCTTAGAGCCTGTAGCAGGAAATGCAGTAGAAATTAGTAGGTTCTGGTCCAGTGACAGCTTCAGATCTCTGGCTCATGTGCATCTCATTTCTTTCTTAGCCTTTTACCTCCTGTAAGCTTTATATCCATGCATTCTGCATGTGGATTTTGAATTATTTACATATTCTGACTATTTTTTAATTGTAAAATTCCAAAGAATTATAATGATTATTATTGATGCTTAGAATTATTTTTATTATTACATTTCTAACATTTTATTTTGTCTTAACTTTGACTTTTAAAAATGTTTTCTTTTATACTTTCTTCCACCACTTTGTATATAGTTATTCTTATTCTTTTTGTAATTACTCTTCAAAATTTAATGGTATTTTTAAAATCTGAAGGTTTCTCTGTAACAATTGAAGAACCTAAATAATTCTAACTTTGGTTTTTCTCTTTCATATTTATGCTCTTCAGCATTTTTAGTTAAGCACAACTCTCAAATTTAGTGACAGTACTGTCTTACATTAGCCAGTATTGTTTGGAACTAACCACATATCTACTGGTTCTAGGCCCAGCTTTTCAGGCCATCCTAGATTTATTAGATTTCTTTCTGATGTTCCTTTTCACATTTTCACTGTTTGCTTGCCTGAAAAATGTCTTTATTTTGTCATTGCATTTGAAGGAATTTTATTTGCTACAGAATTCTAGGGTGACAGTTATTTTCTCTCACTGTCATGAAGATATTGTTCTACATTGACAAATATTTTCTTTATGCATCATAAAATACTGTTATCTTCTGGTTTCCATTGTTGCTGGTAAGAAGTTCTCTGTGAATTGGATTGCTATTCCTAAGATTGTCTTTTTGTCTTTAGTGTTTTGTAGTTTCATGGTATGGATTCTTAATTGGGATTCATTGCAATCAGTTCTGGAAGATAATTCATTCATCCCTCTTTGTTTTGCCATTTGTGTGTGTGTGTGTGTGTGTGTGTGTGTGTGTGTGTGTGGAGGAGTCCTATTATGGTAGAACTTCTCATTTTATCTTCTATTCTTTATTTTACTTTAAAAAACATTTTCTGATTATTTGTCTTATGCTGCATTATAGACTTTATTTTCACTCTCCAGCTTCTTAGTCTCTTTTTAGATATATATTTATTGTCCAGCTGATTCTCTCAAACACAGTAATATGAGCGTAGGGGGACAGTGGGAGACTACTCCAGGTTAAGACACTCAAGAGTGAGCTAATAGTTGTGATACAGGAAATAATACTGCAGATCAAATATGAAATATTGTATTTCCCAACCTGTTTGCTATCTGATAACTCTGAGCCTCTGTTTTCTAAAAATTGAAGAATGAACTCTAGGAACAATGGAGATTAAGAATAGGAAGATATTTGATAGTATAGCTCCTGAGAGGCAGAAAGTGACCCCAGTGGGTAAACTGGGGCCCCCCTTAACAGAAGAGTTTTATAGAGCAATGTGAGTACATGGGCCGATCAATAAAGTTACAAGTATAGTCATGTAGGTAATAGTGGTCCAATTGGGAAACAAATCACATAATAAGTGTGGATGGAAAGAACAAAGACTCCTAAGAGATCATGGGTCCAGAGGTCTCTGTTCACCCACTGGGGTAGCTGCTATCTATCTAGACTTCATTATGTAGGCCCAGGGTTTGTCCTTTGAGGAAGTACAGAGGTCTGGTCATCTTATCTTTATCTTGAGGCCAAGTCTCTAACATATATGTCTTCTGCCATAGTTGTGGTGTGTCTCACCTTTGTCCTGACTTTCTAAGGACCTATCCCTATAACACTGTTTGTAATATTTTTATCATACTCAGCTGTCTGTAATAGTTCAGTGTAATCTGTTGTACTTGATTGGATCCTTATTTGATGAAGTAAGCTATAGAAGTCATGTTTTTTAGTTAGACATTTGTAGAAATCTGAATATAGAGTAAGGATAAGATAAAATGAAGGAGTTAATATTCAATGTGATATTCATGTGATGATATAGGGTAATATTCTTATTTTTGGAAGATACACACTGAAGCATGCCTGAGGCAATTATCATGATGTCTGATTTTTACTTGAAAATAATTTAGCAAAATATTATGAACACAAACAAAACAAATTGTCAATGTTAAGTGAGGTTTGTGGGTATTTAGGTATTTACTGTGCCGTTTTTGTATTTTTCCTTATACATGAAACTTTCATAATAATTTTAAATAAATTATTTCCTTTCTAGGAGGTATCAACAAATTATTGCTCAATATCATATCTGGTGGTTTTCACATTCTTCTAAATAGTTTCATTGGAGTGCTCTAATACACATTTGTTTATGTCTTGTCTGTGTCTGCTTTTGCATGGCATTTGGCAGGGTTGTGTAGTTTTAGCTAAGGCCATATGGCCTGCACAGCCTAAAATATTTACTGTCTGGCATTTACAGAAATAATTTGTAGACTCTTGCTGAATATACTCAGTACTTTTCTTTATAGCCTTATTTGTCTTCCCTTAAGCCAAAACCCTCCTAAAATTTAATTCTTTATTTATTGTTTGGCCATGATCACTAGAATATAAACTTCAAAACAGACTTTGTGATTCTTGGTAAATAATAGTGAGTGCATAGTAGGAGGTCAATAAATATTTGTTGAAAAATGAATGTCATTGATATGTGAATCTACATTTCCCCCATCTTTGTTTGCTTATATTATGAAGTTTTTAGGTTTTTGTCCATAAAGTAAGTAAAATGATACTGTTTTCATTTGCATTCCTCTGGTTACTACTTGTGAGATTATGCATTTTTTGTTCTGTGTTGATTATATGTATTTTATCTTAAATGAATTGTGCACTTATCTGTTTCTCTTTGGTTGCCCTTGGTAATGCTTTGAGTACTAGGGTGAAGCTGCTTTACTTCACAGAAGACTTGTATTTGCTTTTGCCATCAGCCTGGGAGCACAACATTTGAAGGCTGCATTAAATTGGTTGGTTGCTTGGAATTGTGGAATTGTGGGGCTGACCTGTGGAGAGCCTTCGTGTTTACAAATCAAATTCTTAGAGGAGAGCTTTCTCCTCTGTTTCAGGGAGTCAGACTTGTTTCTTTACTTTTTTTTTTTTTTTCTATACAGGGATTTATTTGTCATTCATCTTTACATTGTGGTTGAAGGATTTTGGGGTGTCAGCTAACTTCAGCAATCTCTTTTGACCGTTTGATCTCTCCATTACAGAATCTTTGTAGAATGTAAGGTCCATGTCTGGGTTTTGTGGCCATTCTTTGGTTTCCCTATGGAAACCTCAGACCAGAAGCTCCAGGCCTAGAGTTCAGAAAGGTGTTGAAGCAGTCTTAATAGGCCACTGCCCTCTGTAGAGTCCCATCTTCTCCTTTTCCTGCTGTCAATTCTTTGCTCTCTTGCCTGATCAGAAATAGATTATAAATAACTTTTTAGACTATTTCCTCTAACATTTTAGATTATTGTCAGTAGGTAGGGAGTTTCGAGTATGTGATTTGTCATAATACTATAAAATGAAGCATCTTTTTTACATATTGATACCACTATTTCATTATTATAGCTTTATGATGTCATTGTACTTTATTATTATATAGCTTGCCTTATAGATGTTTTGACACTTTTAATGGTTTGATTATTAGTCCATATATATGTAATTACAAATTTTGCATTATAGGACTGTAGAAGATTTTTTTTTTGTCATTTCTCACAGTGTCAGTGTCCCAACAGGAAATAAATCATGCAATTAATTAAACAGGGATAATTGGGGAAGAATTTAATAAAGGAACTTTCACAAAGGTATGGCAGTTTATGGGGAGCAAAAGGAATACGCCATGGCCTGGAATAAATCACAACTGCCTTTTACATTTGAAGATATTAAGGGATAAGGGCACATAGAAACGAGAGGTGGAAAGGGTTACCTTGTTCCAGGAAATAATACTGGAGAGGAAATATGAAATATTGTATCTCCCAACATGTTAACTGAATGGTACACTGAGTTCTTGTTCTTTATAAATCCAAGAATGAGACCTAGGAACAATGGAGGTTAAGTGTGGAAAATATTTATTGATAGGAAAGCTCCTAAGGCCTGTTTCCATTTGATATGTCTCTGGTACAGCTGTGGTGTGTTTCACCTTTGTCCTAACTCTCTGGAGGACCTAGCCCTATCTAACTATCCATAATACTTCCACCTAACTCATCTGTGTATAAGAACCTTATAAAAAGGACTGTTATGTATGGGGAAAGGGCTGTACTAATTCTTACCTTCATTCCCTATTGGCTGGACCCCTTTGGTGGCCATAAGCCAAGGAGACCACTGATACATTTGTAGCAGGTCAGCCTGAAGAGACAGAATGAGCAAGGTGCAAGGGATTATCTAGAGGGGTAGGGTACATGGATGATATCTAGCATGTCCTTGGAAGTTCTACTCTTCTTACTTACCATATTCCATGAATACATGTAACTGTACTGGGACAATATATGGTTACTTTTATCAGATGCACTGGCTCTGGATCGAGCTTCTACTATGTAGTAGTTGTGGGACCTTAGATAAATTTCTTAAGCTATCTATGTCCTGTTTTGGTTAATAATAAGAACACATTCTTCAAAGGATTGTTGAGAATGAAACGAACTAATGCATGTAAAAGTTTATAGCTGAGCCGCATAATGAGTGTTAAATGGTAGATGTGATGATGCTGATGACAATAATGACAGTTTTGAAAGTTTCAACCTTTTAAAGTCTTCAGCTAATTTATTATTCTCTCCTTGCATTAATACCACACTGTCTAATTTAATATAAAATTGTATTGCTTTCACATGCTATAGCTCAGACTCTTTCATTGTTCTTTTAAACTTTTCTTATAATCTTATTTTATATAAGTTTTAGGATTAACTTGTGAAAATTTTAAAAACCATGTTCAAAGTTTGATAGGGATAAGGATCCATTTATAGATTAATTTGTTAAAAACTGACATCTTTACAATATTGACTCTCACATTCCTGAACAGAGTATATCTTTTCATTTATTCAGGCTTCTTTTATGTCATTTAGTAAAGTTTTATAGTTGTCTTCATAAAGATCTTGCACATTTCTTTTAGTTTTATACCTACATTAGGGTTTATGTTGCTTTTTTCTATTAGATTCTTCAATTGGCTATTTTAGAGGTATAAAAAATATTGATTTTTATTTTGACCTTGTATGTGGTCCCCTTGCCAAACACCTCTCACTACTTTTCTTTTGAGTGCTGCTGATTTTTTAGATGACTGACATATTGTTTGTGAATGATAATGATCTTGTTTTTATTTCCAATATTTATATATCTGAATTTTTGGCTATCTTATTGCAATGCATGAATCAGGCCAATGTGGTATTGTAGGAGGAAGTACAGATGTCCTTGTTTTAGTCTTATTTTAGTGGGTGCTTCTTTTCTAATATTTTATTACCAAATGTGTTTTCTCTAACTTTCTGGTATATACCTCTTATCTGAATTTGCTTAGCACTTTTGTTAGGAATGAATGTTGAATATTATCAAATGGTATTTCAGCTTCTACTTCGTAATCATATACGTTTTTCTACTTTAATATATTAATATAATGAATTTATTGGGGTGGATGTCTTTTCTCTTTTTTAGTCTTTGAATTATTTTTATATACTTTAGAGAAGTACCATGTGGCTATGACATTTGGCTAACTTTTATACTTAAAAATAATTATTTTAAGGGCTGTGGATTTAGCTCAGTAATCCCACTGCCTGCTTCTCAAGTGTAGGGCCCTGAGTTTGATCCCGGTACCAAAATAATAATGATAATTATTATTATTTTAAAATGTTTTGCCTATGTTCATAAGTGTTATTGCCAGCTAAGTTTCTCTTCTGGCACTCAACCTTGTTTATGAGTCCATTTATGCTGACTTCTTAAAATACATTGAGAGCTTAATTTTTTTCTTCATTATAGGAGAGTGTATGTAAAATAGGATTTATTTATTCATTGAAGATTGGGAAGATGCTTCTATAAAACCATGTGCACTTTGTACTTTTTTTCCTCTTCTTTCGAGAGTAGTGATTTTCTGTCATTGTATTTTTTTCTGTGATTATTTGGACTGTCCTCACTTTTAAAATTCTTATGCAATTTTCGGTATATTTTTTCCCTAGTATTTATTTAGAATTTAGTATTCTCCGTAGTTTGTTTATTTGTATGTATGTATGTATATATTTAGAGACTGGGGATTGAACTCAGGACCTTGAGCTTGCAAGGCAGGCACTAAACACTGAGCCAAATCTCTCACCAATAGTTTTTAAAATTAAAGTAATGAAAAAACAGTATCTTGATGCTGAGAATGGAACCCAGGTCCTCTCATGCTTGCTTGGTAAGTGCTTTAACATAGAGCTACATCTCCAGTACAACAGAGAAGTTTTAAGTATTTTTCATGCCTAAAGTTGTGTTCCCTTTGACATTTCCGTTGTGGCTTATTTGGACATTTACTCTATTTTTCTTAGACTTGTCAAAAT
>NW_022900929.1:3820499-3853131 GCF_012274545.1 Fukomys damarensis
TGTATGTATGTATGTATATATTTAGGTACTGGGGATTGAACTCAGGACCTTGAGCTTGCAAGGCAGGCACTAAACACTGAGCCAAATCTCTCACCAATAGTTTTTAAAATTAAAGTAATGAAAAAACAGTATCTTGATGCTGAGAATGGAACCCAGGTCCTCTCATGCTTGCTTGGTAAGTGCTTTAACATAGAGCTACATCTCCAGTACAACAGAGAAGTTTTAAGTATTTTTCATGCCTAAAGTTGTGTTCCCTTTGACATTTCCGTTGTGGCTTATTTGGACATTTACTCTATTTTTCTTAGACTTGTCAAAATATTGCCAATTTTTTTTTTTTTTTTTGTACTGGGAATCAAACTCAGTACCTTGACCTTGCTGGGGAGGCACGGTGCCTAGAGATAAATCTCTGGCCTGCCAAATTTGATTATTTCAAATAATTTGTATTTCATATGTCCTCATGTATATGTATTTTTCCTAAGTAATTTCTTATTTTATCTTCAATAACTTGTTTTATTTCTCTCTTTAGATTTGTGGTCACTCCTCACTTTCCAAGTTAAAGACTAATTTTATGATTACTTACATTTCATTTGAATTTGCTTTTTTTTCTTTTCCTCATTGACTTTATTGGTACATTTTAGGTACACAGTACAGTTACATTCATTATTGGGATCTTGTGCCTTTACATGACAAGTCTTGGTTCTTATTTTTTCCCCTTGTCCCTGCCCTCCCTTCACCCCCTCCTCCCCTCCCCATTAACAAACTCTTTATTTCCATTTTTTCATTTTCTCATATTTTTTTCTTTTCCCTTATTTCCTTTCCCCTACCATTCCCACTTTCCCTACACCTTTGGCCCTTTTCTTCCTATTTCACACTCTTAATGATCCCATTGGGATGTTGTGTACTATTGTAGTTTTTCACACCAAAGAAACTATTTGGTATTTACACATGTGTGACATTTATTTCACTTATGAGTATATCCTCAATATTTATCCATTTTCCTATGAATGAATCTAATTTCTCATTCTTCATGGCTGTGTAATATTCCATTTTATAGAAAAA
This sequence comes from Fukomys damarensis, assembly GCF_012274545.1. Lineage (NCBI taxonomy): Eukaryota > Metazoa > Chordata > Mammalia > Rodentia > Bathyergidae > Fukomys > Fukomys damarensis. The sequence goes on from NW_022900929.1 coordinate 3,821,559, forward strand.
TCACATCTTCTTTATCCAGTTTCCAACGGATGGGCAAATGGGCTGTTTCCATGTTTTAGCTATTACAAACTGTGCCACTATAAACATAGGTGCACACATATCTCTGTGATATGATTCTTTTAATTCTTTTGGAAAGATACCCAGCAGAGGAATGTCTGGGTCAAATGGAATCCCTAGTCCCAGCTCTTTGAGGAATGTCCATATTGATTTCCATAGTGGTTGCACCAGTCTGCACTCCCACCAAAAATGGAGGAGAAGGGTTCCTTTCTCCCCAAAACCCTGCCAACATTTGTTGTTTGATTTCTTGATAGCAGCCATTCTTTGTGGGGTGAGGTGGAATCTCAGTGTTGTTTTCATCTGCCTCTCTTGAATGACCAGTGATGTGGAACATTTTTTCATATATTTACTTGCTTCTTTTATTTCTTTGTTTGAGAAATGTCTGTTCATTTCAGATGCCCATTTTTGAATTGGGTCTTTATATTTGGGGGTGCTGATTGTTTTGAGTTCTTTATATATTCTGTATAATAGTCCTTTGTCTGAGGAGCAGCTGGTAAAATTTTTTTTCCCACGTTGTAGGTTGTCTCTTAGTTCTGTTGATGGTTTCTTTTGAAGTACAGAAGCTTTTCAATAAGATGAGATCCCAGTTGTTGATTCTGCTAGTTTCTGTGCTACTGAGGATTTGTTCCTAAAATCTTTTCCTATGCCATTGTCTTCAAGAGTTCTGCGTAGCTTATCTTCCAGCAAGTTTAGTGTTTCTGTTTTAATATTTAGATCTTTAATCTACTTGGATTTTAATTTAGTGCATGGTGAAAGATAAGGGTCCAATTTTAATCTTTGGCAGGTTGAAATCCAGTTTTTCCAGCACCATTTATTAAAGAAGCTATCTTTCCTCTACTAAGGATGGTCAGCTCCTTTGTCAAAGATGAGGTAGCTGAGTACATCTGGAGTTGGTTTTGTGTCTTCCAGTCTGTTCTACTGATTCTCAGATCTGTTTCTTTGCCAGTGCCATGCTGTTTTTATCACATTGGCTTTGTAGTATAGTTTCAAATTGGGAATTGTTACACCTGCTACCATGTGTCTCTTGCCTAGGATGGCTTTTGTTATTCTAGGTCTCGTATGGTTCCAAATGAATTTTTGGATTCCTTTTTCTAGTTCTGTGAATTACAGTGTTGGAATTTCAATTGGCATTGCATTGAATGTATATAGCAGTTTTGGTAGTATGACCATTTTCACTATGTTGATTCTTCCTACCCAGGAGCAGGGAATATCTTTCCATTTTCTTATATCCTCTTCTGTCTCTTTTTTCAGAGTGCTGTAGTTTTCAGTGTAGAGGGCTTTTTTTTTCTTTTGTTAGATTGATTCCTAGAGACTTCATTTTTTTGGGATGCTATTGTGAAAGGAATTGTTTCCCTAGTTTCTCTCTCAGTGAGTGTTATTTGTGTACAAGAAGGCTATTAATTTTTGGGTGTTCACCTTGTATCCAGCTACTCTGCTAAAAGTGTCAATTAAGTCTAGAATTCTTTTGGTGGAGTTTTGGGGGTCTTGAATGTAGAGTATCATATCATCAGCAAATAAAGACAGTTTAACTTCTTCCTTTCCTATCTTTATTGCTTTAATTTCTTTCTCTTGTCTAGTTGCTGTGGTTAATGTGTCCAGAACTATATTGAAGAGGAGTGGTGATAGTGGGCATCCTTGTCTTCTTCCTGATTTTAACATGAAACTTTTCAGTTTTTGGCCATTTAATATGATGTTGGCTGTTGATTTTTTCATAGATAGCCTTTATTAAGTTGAGATGTAGATCCATCTATTCCAATTTTTTGCGGGGTTTTTATCATGAATGGGTGTTGAATTTTGTCAAATGCTTTTCTGCGTCTATTGAGAGGATCATATGTATTTGGTCCTTGACTATGTTAATATAGTGTATTACATTTATTGACTTATGTATGTTGAACCATCCTTGCATCCCTGGAATAAATCCAACTTGGTCAGGATGTATGATCTTCTTGATGATCCTGTGAATTCTGTTTGCTAGTATCTTATTAAGGATTTATACATCTAGATTTATTAAGGACATTGGCCTGAAGTTTTCTTTTTTAGTTGTGTCTTTCCCTGTTTTCAAAATCAAAGTGATACTGGAGTTCAGGAATGAATTTGAAAGTATTGCTTCCCTTTCAATTTCATTGAAAAGTTTGAAGAGTAAAGGCATTAGTTCTTCTCTAATTGTCTTGTAAATTTCAGCAGTGAATCCTTCAGGAACTGGGCTTTTCTTTGTTGGCAAATTTTAATTACATTTTCAATTTCACTGATTGTAATTGGGGTGTTTACAATGTTTTTATATTCTTTGTTCTACGTTGGTAATTCATATGTATCTAAAAATATGTCCATTTCTTCTGTGTTTTCCATTTTATTAGATTTCAGGTTCTCAAAGTAGGTATTAATGATCCTCTGGATTTCTGTTGGATCTGTTGTGACTTTTCCTTTTTCATTTCTGATTGCATGGATCTGAGCCTTTTCCTTCCTTTTTTTGATAAGGTTAGCTAAGGGTTTATTGATTTTATTTATTCTTTCAAAAAACCAACTCTTTGATTCATTTATTTTTTGTATCGTTTTCTTAGTTTCCATTGCATCTATTTCTGCTCGAATCTTTATAATTTTCTCTCTTGTTCGAGCTTTGGGTTTTTCTTGCTCTTGTTGTTCTAGTAGTCTAAGATTCATCATTGAGTTGTTTATTTGAGCTCGCTGTTTTCCTCGTGTGGACATTCAGTACTATGAATTTTCCATGTAGAGCTGTTTTCATTGTGTCCCATGGATTCGTGTATGTTGCATTCGCATTTACATTTATTTGTTAGAACTGACTAATTTCTTCTGTTGCCCATTGATTGTTTAGGAGAGTGTTGGTCAATTTCCATGTGTTTGTGAAGTTCCTACAGTTTCTTATGGTATTGATCTCCAGCTTGATTGCACTATGATCTGATAATTTACAGGGATAACTTTGATTCTTTTGCATTTATTCAGACCTGTTCTGTAGGCTAGTATGTGGTCTGTTTTGGAGAGTAACCCATGTGGAGCCAAAAAGAAGGTATATTCTGATTTTGTGGGGTGGAATACTCTATAGACGTCTGTTAAGTCTATGCGTTCAAAAGCTTGGTTGAGTTCTGCTAATTTGTTGTTGGTTTTCTGCCTAGATGATCTGTCTATTTGTGATAGTACGGTTTTTAGATCCCCCACTACAATTGTATTAGTGCTTATTTTGTTTTTCATGTTATTTAATTTTTGTTGTATATAGTTGGGGGCATTAATATGTGGTGCATATATGTTTATGATTATCATCTCTTCCTCTTGAATTATTCCCTTTTCAAGGATGCAGTGACCTTCTTTGTGTCTCTTAATTACTTTTGGTTTGAAATTTACTTTGTCTGCAAATAAGATTGCTATCCCTGCTTTTTTCTGGGCTTCATCCTTTCACTTTCAGGCTATGGGCTTCTTTTTCCACTAGGTGTGTTTCTTGTATACAATGTATTGTTGGAATTTGCTTCTTAATCCATTCTGCAAGTCTATTTCTCTTGATTGGTGAATTGAGGCCATTGATATTGATGGTCATAACTTATATGTACTTACTTATTATTGTCATGTTATTGTCCTTTTGTGGGCTCTTTTTACTTTTACCCCCGATACTTTTAGTTTCTTGCCTTGCCTTTTTGATTTGGTCTGTTGGGCCTCATGGTGTTGCGACCTTCATTCTCATTTTCTAGGATATTATTTAGAATTCCTTGTAGTGCTAGTTTGGTGTTCATAAAGTTTTTCAGGTGTTCTTTGTCACGGAAATACCTTATTTCCCCATCCATTTTGATAGAGAGTTTTGCAGGATACAACGTCTAGCTTGGAGGTTGTTTTCTTTTAATGCTTGAAATACCTCACTCCAGGCTCTCCTTGACCTAAGGGTTTGTGTTGAAAAGTCTGCTGTGATTCTAATGGGCGTTCCTTTGCATGTTGTTTGTTTTTTTTCTCTTACTGCTTGTAGTATTTTGTTTTTCTGAGATCTTGATTGTTATATGTCTAGGTGTAGATTTTTTTTTGATCCTGGCTAGCTGGAGTCCTATATGCCTCACTTATATGGATGACTAATTTTCCCCTTCTGTTTGGGAAGTTTTCTGTCATTAATTCTGTGAACAGCTTTTTTAAGTCATTTGTATTTTGTCCTGCTACTTCATGAATTCCTATTAGTCTTACTTTACTCTTCTTTGCATCATCTAGGAGTTGTTGGATCAATTTCTAATGATCACTTACTGTTTTTAAGAGACCTCTCCTTTCAAGGTCACTGACTGTGGGTTGGGGATTTAGCTCATTGGTTCGGTGGCCTGCCTCGCAAGTGCTAGGACCTGAATTTGATCCCCGGTACCAAAAACAAAACAAAACAAAACAAGCAAACAAAATACAAGGTCACTGACTGCAGTCCTATCTTATATTTCTGAGATTCTATCTTCGTATTCTTTTATTCTGTTGTGTACAGTTTCAGTAGAGTTTTTAATCTCCTGAATATCTGTTTGAATCTGTTTTATGGATTCTACTTCTTTCCTCTGTTGGGTATTCATTGTTTCCATTTCTTTCTTATGCTGGGCCTTCATGGCTTTTGTAATGGTCCTGAGCTCATCTGTTTTTTTTCCTCAGTTTCTGTTCTTGAGTCTCCAATCATGACTTCCATTTTTCATCATCTCTATGGTTATCTGGGAAATTATTTCTGATTTGAATTTATTTAGAGCCTGATGGATCTGTTTTGTTACTTCCTGTGCTATGGGTTCGGGGTGTCCTGCTGGTTCACTATAAGCCTTTCATCCTCATTTGCCCTGCTGTTTGCCTTGGTGAACTGGAAGTCTATTGTTTCTTACTTAAGTTTTTTCTCATTTTCATTATTGTCGTTGGGTTTTCTTTGGTTTAATTTCTGGGTTATTACTTAAATCTTTCTGATATAGTCGCACTTTAGCTTTTGAGTCTCTAATGCCTCATAAACATTCTCATTTTCATAATATCAGAGAAAACAACTCATTACATCAATTATAATCCTTTATCCCAATTGATACAATCAATAGCATAATAGGATCCAGCACTACTTCTAAATTCACCACTTGTGGTAGTCTTTAATCTATCACCTTTAAACCATGTGAGTTAAATTAGAATCAAGAAGCAGCTCAAAATATGTTTGCAATGAATACACTTTTCAATATAGCATCTTTGCCATTTAGGATGGGGGCTTAGACAGAGTTAGGATGAGAGGAGTAGATAAGTGAATGAATTGGACAAGGTTTCAAGTCAAGCTGGAGGACATAGAATGACCATACAATCTTTATGAAAGTATTAAATTCAAAAGGGATAGACAGAGTGCAAGAATAAGGACAAGAATATATCCCCTTACCAGTAATAGCAGCTCACTTTCCCTTGAAAGTACTGATCAATGAGTGAGGTAAAGTCACAGAAGAAAAAGTGATAAAAGAAGAAGTCCGAGTTATGGCAGGAGTAGGAACAGAAAGGGAGATGAGGGATAATGTGGTGGAGCAAGAGACTGAGTTTGAGAAAGAGGACAGAAAAAAGAGAGAATTTGCAGAGTGGAAAGAGGAAAAGAAAAAATGAATTTGAATGGCCTCTTTCAGACTATATATCCCTGTTGTCATAATATACAACGTGTGCAGCCATGTGCAGAACCAAATCCCCTGATCTCAGCTAGCCAGTGGCTGCCCCGCTACTCAGACTAATCTCAGACTGTAAGGCCCAGATTGAGTTCCCCAACCTCCTGTAGGGTTGAACTCCACACAATTCTACTAAAATTTTCCTCCTCCCTTTTTTTAAAGATGTTCAAAGTTGGGAGCTCAAATATCCTTTATGATCAGCTATGCCTCTGTAGAGTGGGTTCAAGGACTGGCAGAATCAGGAGGTGTGAGAGCCAAGAGGGGGGAGGTTTCAGGGATGCCTTTGTGGCTACCTTCCTTGCTGGAGCTGGTAGCAGTGCAGACAGGGGAGGGTGTGGCTACCCGGTCCTGCAGAATGGGCCCAAGCAGGCTGGAGGGAGATCAGATCTCGAAGTTACCTTCCCAAATCTCACCTTCCCCATTGGGGCTGGTGGCTCGCAGGCAGGGTTGAATTTTCTAATAAATGCATTTTATGCCATGATTTTCTGCTAACCCTTCTTTGTATTTACTTTTTAAGCTCTAATTGTTACGTATGTTTAAAGAAAATGGAAATTTTTTTCATGTGATTATTTTATCTTAATACACATTTAAAATAAAATTCAAAATTTCTGTAAATGTTAAAGTAGTATTTTGAAATGATGTTTTAATTTTAGCCTAGTACATTTCATTTATTTAAAAACGTCTATAAGATATTTTTCTGATTGTACATACACACTTTTATCCTAATAAATGGTAAATTTTTGAACATTCCACACGTGTTCAATAAGAAATCACATTGTTGTCTACCTGTCACAACTTTCTTATTCTCTCACAGTTTCTACTTTTTGTATTAAGTGCACAATGTTCGTATTAGCTTTGCAAATGTTGTATTAGCTATATTTTTATAGCCTGGAGTAAGAGTTGATAATGTGTTCCTGTACAGGGCCACATAGTAGAGATTTCAGTTTGTGTGGGCTTTGTCATGAATGCTTGGCTTGGGCATTGTGGTATGAAGAAAGCCACCCTAGACAATGTTTTGCATGTGTTTCTCTGTTTTAGTAAAACTTTTTTATAAGAACTCATTGTAGATCAGAACTGACTAATTTTCCAAACACTGGTTTAGTGCAAGATCTAGCAAGACTCTGAAATTTAGTTATTACCTTTATGTAAGATCATCTGTTTCTGTTTAACTTTGTGGCAGTAATTGTCAAAAATGCACACAAATTTTTGAATTTTTTTAGTATTTTTGGTATTCTGGATTTTTAATTACTATGGGAAAAACCTTGCCTTTTTACATCATACTTTCTATTAATTCATGCATTTTCTGTAAGGAAAGTTTTGTTAAAATGAGCTTGGGTCAGGAGGAAGCAAAAAAAAAAAAAGGTTTTTGTTTTTTTTTTTAGAAATTACAATGGTTTCTATCTCTCCAAATCTCTGTCTGAACTACACAATATGATTGCTTAGCATTTAATTCATGGGCAGGATATTGATTAAAAAGGCTCCTGGGAGGAATGATAAAGGTAAGGTATTCAAATACATTGATGACATTCTTGTGAATTTTGTAGCATCTGTAATCCTAGTACTGTGGCTACACATCATACTTATACCTACTTTTGTGTATTACATTTTCTTTACTTCATTAGATAAGCTAGAGGCTTGTCCTCCATCCAAACACATATACACTATTCAAAGAAACCTTTGGATTATTTTTTCAGTTATTTTCCAGATTTGTATTTTAAAATCTTTTATCCTTATTTTACTTATTAATGTTTGCTTTATGATGTCATTAACGGAATGGTGACCCCACCCCACTTTATGTCTTTTCTTCTCTTGATTATAAATCTCTTGGCATATATTTTTTTTTCTTTTGTATATTTTTTCTTTTTTGTTTTTATTGATATGTAATGTTCTTACTGTCACTATTTGTAAAGATTTTATAATTGCTTATTTAGCTTATTCTTTGAGAAGTGATTTAATGCATCTTTAAAAGTTTTTTAGTTAGCTGTATGTACTTTATATATTTTGTCCTTGATTTGGTTTTATTGTTCTGTTTAGAGAATGTGATTGCTCTAAGTTGTTCCTTCAAATTGGGGCTCTTAGTTTGTGACATTAAATATAATCAAGTTTTCTAACTGTCCCATGGTCATAAGAGAATTTTAGAAGTTCATTATAGTGCTCATTAATTAGTGTTATAACCATTTCAGTGAAAAGAATCATGCGAAAGATGTCCAAATTAAAAGTCCTTTATAGCTGGTGACCAAAGGTGAGCTCCCGCTCTTAACTGCCTTTGGTACTTATCAAGTAGGGAAGCCCCATTTTTAAGGGGGAAAAACCACACAAAAACATGTGATATCATCTTTGAGCAAGAACAGGGGTTCAGAAGCAGATTGTAAGTTAGATTAAAATCCAGTTTTTGGGATCCGGCAGGAAATTCTTATCCTTGTGGTTAGGGCCATAGTATAGCATGTTCTGTCCTTTGTTCTTTACCACAAGACATGCCCTTTGTTCTTAACCACAAGGTAAGAACAAGCAGCCTAGGGAGGAAAAGGGTAAAGTTCAGGCACAGATTATTGGGTGGTGGTTTCTGGTTAATTTGCTTACTTCCTTAGGATGCTTTGAGCTACAGGTAATGAAAAACCAATGGACAATGGCATAAACAGAAGGAAATTTATTATACATACACATCAGAATCCCTGAACTCGGGTAATTCTAGGGATTGTTAATTAGGGACATAAGTAGTCTCATTAGAATTCCAGGTTTCTTTCATTTACCCCTTCCTTTCTTGACAGGTTGGACTTGACTATTTTTGGCTGGCTCTTCTCATAGTTTGACAGGTCTAACGTGCAGATTGCAAAGAATATTTCCTTATTTTTTTCAGCTTTAATTGAGTTTATTGGTACATTTTAGGGATAAAGTACAGTTACATTCATTGTTGGGATCTTGTACCTCTACATGACAAGTCTTGGTTCTCATTTTTTCCCTTTGTCCCTGCCCTCCCTGCCCTCCCTCCACCCCTCTTCCCCTCCCCAACTACAACCACTTTATTTCCATCTTTTCATTATCTCACATTTTTTTTCTTTTCCCTTTTCACCCTTCCCCTACCCATCCCGCCTTCCCTACACCTTTAGCTCCTTTCTTCCCATTTCTCAATGTCAGTAATCTTATTAGGGTCTTCTGTATTATTGCAGATTATTCACACCAGAGAAACTATTCGGTATTTACACATGTGTGCCTTATTTATTTCACTTAGGAGTATATCTTCAATATGTATCCATTTTCCTATGAATGAATCTATTTTCTCATTCTTTATGGCTGAGTAATATTCCATTTTATAGAAAAACCACATCTTCTTTATCCATTTTCCAACGGATGGGCAAATAGGCTGTTTCCAAGTTTTCTCTTTTACAAACTGTGCTGCTATAAACATGGGTGCGCATACTTCTCTGTGATATGATTCTTTTAGTTCTTTTGGAAAGATGCCCAGCAGAGGGATGGCTGGGTCAAATGGAACCTCCAGTCTAAGCTCTTTGAGGTATCTCCATATCGATTTCCATAGTGGTTGCACCAGTCTGCACTCCCACCAACAATGGAGAAGGTTTCCTTGCTCCCCACAACCCCACTAACATTTGTTATTGTGTGATTTCTTGATAGCAGCCATTCTTTGTGGGGTGAGGTGGAATCTCAGTGTTGTTTTCATCTGCATCTCTCGAATGACCAGTGATGTGGAACATTTTTTCATATATTTACTTGCTGGTTTTACTTCTTTGTCTGAGAAATGTCTGTTCATTTCAGATGCCCATTTTTGTATCCGGTCTTTATATTTGGGGGGCACTGATTGTTTTGAGTTCTTTATATATTCTTGATAATAGTCCTTTGAGGAACAGGTGGTAAAATTTTTTTCCTACATTGTAGATTGTCTCTTAGTTCTGCTGATGGTTTCTTTTGAAGTACAGAAGCTTTTTAATAAGATGAGATCCCAGTTGTTGATTCTGTCTGCTAGTTCCCGTGCTACTAAGGATTTGTTCATAAAGTCTTTTCCTATGCCAATGTCTTCTAGAGTTCTGCCTAACTTACCTTCCAGCAAGTTTAATGTTTCTGTTTTAATATTTAGATCTTTAATACATTTTGATTTTAATTTAGTGCATAGTGAAAGATAAAGGTGTAGTTTTAATCTGTGGCAGGTTGACATCCAGTTTTTTTAGCACCATTTATTGAAGAGGCTATCTTTCCTCCACTGAGGATGGTCAGCTCCTTTGTCAAGATGAGGTAGCTGAGTACATCTGGGTTTGTTATTGTGTCTTCCAGTCTGTTCCACTGATCCTCAGGTCTGTTTCTTTGGCAATATCATGCTATTTTTATCACAGTGGCTTTGTAGTATAGTTTCAAATTGGGAATTGTTATACCCGGTGTCATGTGTCTGTTGCCTAAGATGGCTTTTGCTATTCTAGGTCTCTTATGGTTCCAAATGAATTTTTGGATTCTTTTTTCTAGTTCTGTGATATATAGTGTTGGAATTTCAATTAGCATTGCATTGAATGTATATAGCAGCTTTGGTAGTATGACCATTTTCACTGTTGATTCTTCCTACCCAGGAGCAGGGGATATCTTTCCATTTTTTATAGGGCACAAGTGCATGTGTGCATGTGTGTGTCTGTTGCTTTCCATGAAGCTTCTTATCGATCCAGCAGCCTTTGCAGTGGTCTTCCCCAATCAGACAGTGGGTATGAGAGCACTGTGGATAGTAGAGTGGCATGGTTTACTGCTTCAGCCTGGTTAGGGGCACAGAGAAGGTGGTTACCTCTGCTGTAGACATCCCTGTGTTCAGAGGGAACAACCAGGCTCTTCACAGAGTGATGGTGGGCAAGGGAGGCTGGCCAGGCAGCAGTAATACCATGGTTGCATTGACGTGCTTTGTGAGCAGTAGCCTTAAACAGAGGATCTACACACCTCATTCGGGATGTTCATTCCTTCATTTGCCCCTTAAATATCATTACTGACTATGAATTGTGATTGTATCATGGAAAGTTTGCAGTGATTTTTGTATATAAAGAGTAATTGCTACACCACTGAGAAATGATTACTATAAAATTTTCTTACTATATTAGATATATAGTTTTTACATTTAAAAACTATTCTGAATCTTAAAATTGTAAGCAGACATTGAATCTTTTTTATTGTTCATCTAGCACTGAATACTGAGTTTTCAGAAACTAATTATAGAAATAATAAAAGGTGCACATCTAGAGATAGACTGGAGTATAACTCAAGATTTGATTAGCCTACCCAGTTTGTTTTTATTAAAATGTTATTTTTTCCCTGTATATTTGTAATCCAGGGAAAGCTTCTAATATGAAAAATAATTTATTTTAAGGAAACATAAAAAATAATTGGCTTAAATGTACTGTGTGAATACTGATGAGATGACCCTTATTAAAATTTGGTCACAAAATGTTATAGTTATGCATCAAGAGTCATGCCAACTAATTAGTAGATTGAGTTGGAAGTGAAATGTTAAATTAGTGGGAAGTTGTGGTATCATTAACTGAGTTCTGTCAGGAAGAAATGATATTGCCAATTACAATTAAATAGTCAAAGGCTAATACATGTGGAGAACTAATTGTCAGAATGAACTTCCTTTTTCTTTCTAGTATTTGTTATTTGTGTATTTTTCTTTTTTTGATAGAATACACAAAATTGATATATTGTTACTTGCCTTCAAGCTGGAATTAGTTCTTTTGATGCTTATTTGTAGGTACCAATTAAGTGAAAAGAAATGTCTGAGGTGAAGTTATTACTACCAGTATAGCATATTTTGTAACTGTTTAATCTTTTAATTTCCAGGTTCTTTACTTTGCATCCAGGTAATGTAATATGAGTGATGGATTATTAAATTCTTTGCGTAGGAAACAGGCATATTTTAAGGTAATAGTCCTTATCACTGATACCAATTAACAGAAGAGAAATGAATTCCCTGGATTTATATTTCTTGATAGCTCTTTCAAGATGATTTTGTTACTCTTTGGGAAGGTGTTAAATTTGGACTAGGTAACATATCTGGCATAAAATAAATTTACCCATTCAGTAGTATTTATTGTGTGCTTTTGATACGCCTATCATTCCTGTGCTGTATACATAATTTTAAATTGCCTTTCCTTTTCTTCTGTTTTTTGAAAACTTATTTTTATGTTAACAATTTGCAATATAGAATGCTTTGATTCACTTCCCTTTCATTTAACTGTCAGGTGAGCAAAGATTGAACACATGCATCTATGAAGACCTACTTGCCCTCCCATATTTGGTTAATTTCCCAGATCCTCCCTTTGGAAAGAAGTCTGTTGTCTTCCAGAACTTGGTGCCTTCTTGGAACCCTGAGAGAAGAGTAAATTTTCTAGCCACACCCATCAGCAAACTAGCTTCTCTTAAGCATTAATCTTGTACTGCATTCACTCTGGGGCCTGAGACTGCAGAGGTGAAATAGCACCCACCAATAGGCCTAAAACCTTACCAGCAACTTGTGCCTGAGCCTTACAGTTACCTACTAGGTAGATGTTACCACTTTTTCTAAAGGTGACAGGAAAAACAGTATAAGGATGTTCTTGTTTGAATTGCTGGGTATAGTTCAATCATGTTCTATGGAACCTTGTTTTATATGAGCGGAGCATCAAGGTCTACCTGGTTTGTAAGGTGCTGACTTTGGCTTCTGTTCATGTTTTCTGTGTTGACCATGTATGATCCAGCTAGGTGAGTCAGTATATCTTCATATCATAATACTGCAATATGAAGTACTGTGAAAGTATGAGCTTTGCATGATGCCTAGAATGACTGAGAAGCCTGTCTTTGGCTAAGAATAGCTCTTCTGAGCATTGGAATTGACTGGGAAGCTTTTAATACTACTGACTCTTGACTGCATTCCCACATCCAGTTACCTCAGAGCTGTTGTAGGTGGAACCCAGGCATCAGTATGTGTAAAATTCCCAAATGATTTTCATGCCCAGCAGAGTGTGAGAACCCACCGCTTTCAGAACCTTAAACAATGCAGTTGTTACTGTTTTATGGAAGATGTTAAAGAAATATGTTGCTGAATTGCCTATAAAATGAATTAAAGATTAAAGCATTTCTTTTCCCCCATCCATAAACCATTTTGATAGCAGTGTTCTATAGAATTACCTAATTTTGCCTAATGAGATTTACTTAGAAAAGGAAATAAACATATAGCTCTTTCTCTCCTGAAGTCTTTCCACAGCTACCAATTAAAAGCACTATACACATTCTCAGTGGAGGTAAAACTTTAGCTATCGTCTCTTTACCAACCCAAGTGTTATGGCTTTGTAAATGAACTAGAGTAATAAATTCAGTGTTGTTTGCAAGCCAGATACTTTTTCTCATATGCCAGAAATTATGTAATTAAAGTATAAAGGCACCATTTAAGGATTCTTTACTCATGAACAGAATTTAAATTTAAGAATTAAAAATAATAAAGAACAGAGGTAGCAGTGTGTTGTTGCCATTGTTTAATTGGCTCAGTGGGTACAAGTATTCCTTCAAAACAGGCATTTACATTCTTCTCTCTATGCAGAATGTTACCTTTGGTTCCAATTTATGTTGACTTCCTGTTGGTCTCTAGATGCAATTCCAGGTGTTAATTTTGTTTTCAAATCCATATGTAACTTGGACATTTGATAGGATAGAAATTAAACTTCTTCTTATACAACTTTTCAGGGACATAATAAACTAAGAAACATTAATCTATAACTGCTTATTTAAACCAAGGAGTTTCTAAAAGTCCTTTCTGTTTACCTCAACCTTTCTTTGTTAAAATTCTTATCTGTGAGGGCAGGCTTTAGAGTAATGCATCTAATTAAGACACTGGTGCCTGACAGATGTGCCTGTAAATTTGAGTGACCTTGCTGCAGGAGAGTATAGAGGCAGCAGTGTTCCTCCTCTTCTACACCAGACTGGATACTATATTGCCACAGTTTAGATGAAAGGAGGGCTCTGTTGCTCTCTGGTTGGTGGTGTCTTTGTTTCATAACATCTGGACATCCTAGTAAGACTCTAATTATAAAAACAAAGTCCGAACTCCTTGACAATAATGGCAGGCAAAACCATGCATCTGTTTAGATTGCTCTTCTTGATTGAACATAAGACTTGATTTGACTTTTAGTTGACTTCTGAGTAAAATTTTTATATTTAGAGATGAGCCAAGAAGACATTGGGCATTTAACTGAGATTCAGTTGTACGAATCTTCTGCATATGATGTGTCAAGAGTGATGAGTTATCTGTTTTTCCTGTTAGCTACCTACCAATCTTCTGTCTATTCATCCTTGATATTATCTGAAATCTAAATTTCATCTCAGAGGTTTTAATTGTTAAGTCCACTGAGTTATTATAGTCATCAGATTTTTAGTTCATGCTTATAGATTTTGTTCTCAAAAAAGAAAATTAAAAATGTTACTGTGGTATGGAATGCTATTCTCATGGAGTTTTTTTCCTTTATTTCTAATTTACATATATTTGTAAGGTAGCCCTCACACTAACAAAATTATCAAGAAACTTAACTTTCCTGAGTTATTCTTTTATTTAACTGTAGAAAAAGAAAATGATAGAAAGGATTTTATGCATACTATTTTCATGAGTCAGGGCTTTTCATTTTTAATTTCTCCCTTGCAAGGTTAAAAAAATTTTTCTTGTGTTTACAAATACTGCATTTGATCATCCTTTCTCATTTATGACATAGCCTCTCTGACTTATAGAACATTGGATTTGCTGTAGCAGATCAGTCTGAATGTGTCTCTACATGGAATGACCAGATTGAACTGGCACCAAAGTTCTTTTCCAAATCCTTCATCCAGTCTTCCTGCTTGAATTAAACATATCAGTTCAACCAGCGCATAAGTCATCAAATGTTTCACTGGCTTCATATGGCCAGAGAAGGTAAAAGAATGAAGTACCTCACTGAAAGGGCCTGTTTCTATATTAGACTTCAGAGAGATTTGGAAAGTTAGATTTTTTTTTTATAGACTCTTAGTTAATTCCTTTAGAAGCCAGTTATGTTCCAGGCATGTAGGGGCAAACAATCCCACCACCCAACATCCAGAATGGCTGTTAAAAAGCCCAAAATACTGTATCTCTCTTACTGTGTAGGGAAGACTTTATGCACTTTTATTTTGAATCAATAGTTTTACTTTATAATTTTAATAAGCTTAGTTTTATTCTGTTTTAATCCAGATAAAGGTGGCAGTTAGAAATGGGTAGATCAATCAATAACAAATGAGAGGGATGTCTTATTTAGAGCAGGACGGAAGGCTGTTATAATAGTTGGGGGCACTTAAGGTGGTGGCAAATAACTGAGTATAATAACAACTTCTGAGTATTAGCATTATAAAAAGACAAGGCTGGAAATTACCTTGATGAAAGAATTATGTATTTAAAATTTTTCTCTATAAGTTATAATTGCATATAATTATGGGGTGCACAGTAATACTACTGTATACATACAGAGTATGGAATGATTGAATCAAGGTAATTAACATATTCATCTACTTATTCATTTGTTCTGTTTAACTGCCATTGTACTTTGACCAGTAACTCTCCATTCCCCAACGTTCATACTTTATATACTGTTAAAGAGAATGAAGAATATATTGTGTAAACCACTAAAGTTATTATAATTTTAACATAATGATTAAAATTATCAGCTGGGCATGGTGGTTCATGTGTGTAATCCCAGCACTTGGGAGGCAAGGCAGGAGGATTGCTGTGAGTTCATGGCCATCCTGGGCTATGTAGTGAGTTCAGGGGTAGCCTGAACTGTAAAGTGAGACCCTGTCTCAAAAAAAACAAACAAACACAAAACCCTAATTAATTAATTAAATTATCAGAGCAAGGTACTTGTAAGATTTAACTATCTGAATCATCTTATTTGCTGGATATGCACATAATTGAGAGATTACTTCATAAACCATCTGTTAAATATTATCATGTGCAGGAAGTGTTGTGGGGTCATCCTTCACCAAATGCACATTCCTTGCTTCTGTGGTTTTTTTGTGTCTCTGTCTCTGCAAGGTGGATCTCCCTCTTGAGTGCAGACTAGTGCTTTTAATGGTCACACTGTTCTTATCTCTCAAAGGGACCTCGGCTCTGTTGTTGACTCAACTTTCTTGCTGCTTTTTTCTCTGCAAAAGGTGCTAGCACTGTACATTCCCTATGTAGGTTGGTGAAAGAAACATCTCTGTAGGTGTTTGATGCTTAAAAAACAGAGTAATCCCGGTGTTTCTCGTAATCTCCATATCCTGGTGATTACATGCTGTCGTGAACCCTCAGAGCTGTCATCTCCATCAGACCTTTTCCTCTTTACTGTTGCTTTCCTCCAATCCATAGTTGGAATACTTAACAGTTCTCTTTGTTCAGGCAGCAGTAACATTGGCAGAAAAAAAATTTTTTTTTTAATGGTGACGATGTCACGCCTCTCAGAAAGGAACCACCGTGTCATCCAGTCTCTTGCACATCAGTGTTCACTCCCTTCAGTGCCTTCTGCACATGTGCACCATAGGTGAGTGACAGGGAGCTTTCCTTGGCCCCACTGCCTGAGTTCTCAGTGACTTGGTGGCTGATATTCTCCATGCTTGTATGCTCTTTTAGAATACTGAAGCCAAGAAAAAAGTATGTTGGTGTCTTTTTCTAGCATAGATCTGTTTACCTGTACCTTTCAAAATTTGAATTTACAAATTCTAGGATAATTTTATTATATGTAACTAGATCACATCTATATTTTCTGAAAGCCTGCCACTATAAAATCAAATAAGAACTTACAAATAAATAAATTTGTGTAATAAACTTCTTCCCTGGAAGAGACTCTATACAACAGAGCAGTTAAGAGCTTAGGCCTGGAGGAAATATGGCTTGATCTGGGATTCCTGTACTCCCTGAGCAGCTGTGTACCTACATCAGCACTCAAGTGGGGGAAAGACAAGGTCTCACTGTGTAGTTGAGACTGACCTGGAACTCACTATGTAGCCCAGGCTGGTCTCAAACTCAGAGCGATCCTCCTGCCTTAGCCTCCTGAGTGCTGGGATTACAGGTGTGTGCTACCACGCCTGGTTAAGCTCTGTTTTTTAATATATTTTTAGCACTATAGAGAGATTATCTTACTTGCTTCCTAATTATAAAGTACAGAGAAAAATCATACTGATTTGCATGAACAAATGAATTAATTGGAACAGGTTGCTTGGTGAATGTGAAAACTCTAAACAGTAAGGATTCAGGTCAAGTATAATATATTGGTTTATACTTGAAATTCACAATAATGAATTCTTGTGTTGAATATCTCTGTGTTACAAAGAATATCTGTATTCTGAATATATTATTTCTTAATTAAGTTTCATTTGTTAGATTTCTGAAAGCATAAAGGATGGACCATTGGGTAATTCAATTAGTTTAGTGAAGGTATACAAATGTAAGCTATATTTGGCTAATTTCTCCTACAGGCTAGAAGATAAAATCCTTTATTTCCCACAGTTCGGTTAGTAGTGCATAACCAGACTCCTCTTCAGGAGTTACCTGATAAAATTGTGGTTGTAAAGCAGCCACACAATCTGTCTCCCATATTTGTATTTCAGTCATCTTAACATTTTTAGTGCAGAATAATTAATTCTTTTTGTTGGTCATGTCACCTTTCCAGTGAAAAATGTTTATGACAGATATTTGACAGTGAACATTTTTCTAGGTAGGAATCCTTTTAAGAGACAATACTTATTGCTATGACTTTAACCTACAACTTAACTAAAAAGAGAAATTGAAGAAATATTTCTGCAAAGATATTACCTCCACATGAACATAGTTATTTTTGAAATTGGTTTGCCCTGAAGGCAGGTGTCCCCAGCATTGAAATTGTGGAATAGAATGTGCACAAGGGGACTAACACTTAAAAGATTTGTGTGGATAAATGCCGTACTTGGGGGAATGCTGAGCTACCTGCTCTTTTTTACATTTTATTTTTTTGATAGATGATGTTTATAACTCTTTTTGTAGCTCTCTGGTGTAGACATCATTGCACCTTTATTATGAAAGTGCTGTAGCTTTCCAGTCGTCACTATTCTAGAGTGACTTTCTGAAGCAGCAGGAGTGAGACAGTTTTGCAAATTGCAATATAATACCATATATGATCTTGTTTCAACCTGTAACACACACATCCTCACAGAAATAACATTTAATTATGGTAATATCTTCCCCATATCAGACACAGTGTGGCGCCTGTTAAGATTATATTGTTTGTAGTAAAACAGAGTAAAAATGGTTTAAAGATGAAGGAATAAAATCACATACCTTGATAAACCCTTAGAAGCAATTTAGGCTGTGAAGAGCTTTTGATTTTGTTTTCTCTCTTTCTCCCCAAATAAAAATGCAAACAATAATTTGACAGACAAACACTAAACACTGTCACACACTGTAACCCTATGTAATCCCCTCTGCACATCTTAATCCCTAATGGACTTTTCTCAGTTATACGGCCTATCAGATTAGAGAGTTTTTGGATGTGACACTTTTTCCGAAGTCTCCCAGTGACAGATGCAGTGACCTTATTTTGCTAACAGCTCTATCCAGTTTGACAGTCTAGCCATCTGGCTTGTATTAATCATAATTGATTTAAAGAAACTAGCCCTTCAAAAGTTGATCATTTAAAATTTGAAGGCTGCACTATCCTACATTTAATTTGTTTTAAATCTTTATTCTTAAAACTTCCTTTGGACTTATTTGTAAATTTCAGCCTAATTTGTGTAAATCTGTGTTGGGTTTGGGGATGAAAAGATTCCTGCCTTGAAAAACATCATTTTTTTTTTTTTTTGTATACGGGATCAGACTCTGGTGCTCGTACTTGTGAGGCATGTGGTGGCACCACTTAGCTAAACCCCTGGCCCAAAAATATCAATTTTTATGAGGAATATTTTAGACTTTGAAGATATAAGTCTTTAGCGTATAAAATATTTATGTATACATGTGTGTTCATAGTCAGATTTATGTCTTAGATTTTGCAAGAGTTTAAAAGTTGGTTGGACTTGAGTTTTTTAGGGATTGTTTCTTTTTCTAGCAGCCTTCTAGGCTTGGGCAACTTACCTGACTTTTTCTGAGATGTGCTTTTTTGTAAAATGGATGATAATTGTACCTTTCTCATTGCATTATTTGAAATATTAAATTAAATAATGCATGTAAGTGCTCAACTAAGTGCCTGGCACATTGTGAATGGTCTATAAAGACTTATTTTGCTCTTAATTACTGTAAGTCTTAAGTATCTACTATGAATAGCGATTACTTCCATTCTTGAACTGTTTTCATTTCTTGACCTCTAAAACCTTCTTAACCTGATTTTTCCACTGTCACTGAATGACACAGTTTCCCAGTCTCTTGTTTCTCTGCTGGCTTCTTATTCAATATTGGGATGCCTCAGAATTTTACTTGTAAGCTTCATCCTTTTTCTTTTACTTTATACTTTCTGCAGATAAACTTATGCACACCCAAGACTTCAGCTCTTACCTCTTTGCTGATGACTTCCAGACATTTATCTCTATCCCAAATCTCACCTTTGGGTATTTCTGAAAAGCATTTACAGTATGATTGCATATAAAAAACTTTGGATTCATACAGTTTTTCAGGAGTATGTGTTTTCATTACCATAAGTGTGCACCTGTATTTTTTGACAAATGAAAGGGACTTTATTAGATACCAGCTTTAGCATTTGATTTTCTGAATGACCTTGAGCAAATTGTCTACTTGTTCTATTAAATACTTTTCCTAGCTATAAAACTGACATGAAGATGCTAATCCTAATTCAACAAAATCATTTTGATACAGGAATTAATGAACTGCTCAGAAAGTATTTTATTGTTCTTAGAATTATATAAATAGATGATGTTTTCATTAATATTATGTATTACTTTCAGCATAGTGAACCAGATAATGATGCAATTATATAGTCTAGTTTTTTTAAAAATTAAAATTACATGGAGATATTGGTTTGTTTTCTACAATCTTGTCCTCCTCTGCAAATGGCAATGGAGTATTAACACAAAATATTTAAAATACACATAATTATAAGGTTATTAAGAATTTATCTGCTCTAGAGCAAAAAGGAGTAGAAAAGTATTAAGGGTTAAAGATTCTAGTGACTCTATTTGGAATAATTGGTTTATTTGGTTTATGGTATTTGTAATATTTCAAAGTGATTAATTTTCAACCAATAATAATTGAGTCTTGTCAAATATATCTATAGCAGTGAAAATCTACACATTACGAAAACTACTATATAAACAGTAGCACTAAAAAGAGTGGTATGCTTTAAAATAAAAATTTTCAAAAGTGTAAGACCAATACATCAAAAACTATAAAAGATTATAAAAATTAAGAGATTTAAATAAATACAAAGGCACAATATGTTTATGCATCAGAAAACTTAATATTTTTAAAACAGCATTAATCTACAGATTAAACAGATTCCTATCAAAATTCCAGCTGGATTTTGTTATTGAAGAAATTGACAAACTGATCTTAAAAGCATATTAGTAACACAAGGGACCAGAAAAGCCAAACAATATTGAAAAAGAATTTCAAAGTTGCAGAAGTCACATTTTCCAATTTCAAAGTTATTATAAAGCTACAGTAATCAAGGCACTGTGGTTCTAGCATAAAGAAAGAGACACAAATCAATGGAATAGAATTTTTGAGTCCAGAAATAAACCTTTATGTTTATAGTCAGTTGGTTTTCGACAAGACTACTAAGATAAATTATAGAAAGAATAATCTTGTTATTATATTGTGCTAGGATGACTGGGTGTCTGCAAAAAAAGTTTGAACCCCCACCCCATACTGTACACAAACATGATCTCGAAATACATTATAGCTGAAAACAGTTAACACTTAGAACACTGGAATAAATCTTCATGACCTTGTGTGAGAAAGTATTTTTTAGATATTACACTAAAACTAAAAGCAACAAAGGAGAACAATTCTCATTTTCCTAGTAGAGATGTAAATGGTATAATCACTATTGAAAACAGTTTGGTAGTTCTTTAAAATGTGAAAGATAGAATTACCATATAGCCTAGTAGTTCTACCACTAGATATGTATCCAAGAAAAATGAAAACATGCATTTATATAAAAATTTGTGCACAAATGATCCAATACCATTGTTTATCAAAAAGTAGAATTAACCTATTTCTTACGAAAGGATAAATAAAATATGGTAGGTCATACACATAAATATTGTTGGTAAAAATAAAATGCTGTTACATGCTATAATGTGGGAAAAACTTGAAAGTATGTAAAATAAGGGCCAGGGATTTATCTCAGTAGCACTGCACTTGCCTCACAAGCATAAGGTCCTGTGTTCAATCCCTGGCACCCCCCAAAAAAAACCCAAAAAAGAAAAACGTGAAATGAAAGAAGTCAGACTGAAAGAAAGACTGCATTTTTTATGATTCCACTTATATGAATGTTCCAGAGTAGGCAGGGGTATAGAAAAAGAAAGTAGATTAGTAGTTTCTTGGGGTACAGAGTAGAGTGGGGGGATAGGGATTAATTAATGATGAGTATGAACTTTGTTTTTGTAGGTGATGAATTATTCTACAGATGGATTATGATAGTGACATAACTCGGTGACTACACTAAAATGCATTGATGTACAATTTAAGAAGCTAAATGTTTTTGTCATGTGATGTAAAGCTGTTTGTAAAGATGCAGCTTTTTCATAATGGTCAGTATAATAATAAGCAGAAGTTCTTGCCTTGTTCTTTTTGGACACTTTTTGTTCCAAAACATTGTGCTTGAGTCTGCCTTAGGAAATCCTAGGTGGCAGGGGTTTAGGTGCCCTGAGGTCATCTTTGAACTTGTAATAAGTTGTAATTCTGTACAACATTTTGCTTTGAAAATGGATTATGCCACTTTTAAGAATAAATAATGAGGGCTGGGGATTTAGCTCAGTAGTGCTGCCACCTGCCTTGTAAGCACAAGGAATTGAGTTCAATCCCTGGTACACCCTCCTTCCCCGCCAAAATAATGAGAAGTAGATATTCCATGCATGACCTTTGTTTAAAGGAATTTGTTTTACCATATAATATTTTGTAGAAGATGAGTTTATTATTCATTCAAGTAATTTATCAATACCTCCTATGTGCCTTGAATTTTCCTAAGCACTAGGAATATAGAAATAAAGCTCAGGGAAGAAATTCACTGAATAAATAAAATATACAAAAATGTGGACCTGCTCTTACTCAATTTTTGTTGTTGTTGTTGTTGTTTTTTTGCTTTTTTTTTGAGACAGGGTCTCACTGTGTAGTTGAGACTGACCTGGAACTCACTATGTAGCCCAGGCTTATCTTGAATATACAGTGATCCTCCTGCCTTAATCTTGAATTCACAGTGATCCTCCTGCCTTAGCCTCCCAAGTGCTGGAATTACAGGCCTGCGCCACCACACCCATCTTACTCAATTTTTAACCTATTCTGCTCTCGTTTTTCCCCAGCAATTCTGTGCAGTAGTTTTCATGTCTTCTCTATTGCTTATATTGATGGATCTTAGTTTTAATTTTCTTTGATTTCTATTGAACTAATATCCCCAACCCCTTTCTTGACATCCTGTGTTCTAAATTTCTACTTGTATATTTTCTCTTCTGTCTGTATGTGCACATGTTTTTGTGTGGGGGGTCTGGCTTCTTTTCCCTCACTTTCTCCTTGAGTTTTCTAATTCTGCTTATTATACCCTAGTTATCTCATGCACTTCCATTACTTGAATTGCCATCCAGAATTGAGTGATTTTCAAAAGATTTTTTTCTGGCTATACTCACTTATTCTCTTCTGAACTTAAGCATGATGGAGATGAGGGCAGCTGTTGATTTCCCTGTTCCTTAGGCACTAAGCTGAGAATGCCCCAAACTGAACTAATCAGTGCTCTTGCATCTCTGACTTTATTATTCCTGAGAGTGTACAATAATTATCTCTAGTTTTAAGAATCCTTTGCTGTTTCTTCAGAGTGCTTCATACTTTTTCATTCTTAACACTTCAAGCCATCATGTTAAAATTGCCTTGGAACATATTCACATTTCTCTGAACTTGTTTTCCTCACCTGAGTTGAAGCTCACTGATGGCGAGTATGGTTGCTGGCAGTAGATACTCAATAAATATTTGTTGATGAGCATGTGAAGGAAGGAATGGAATTTATAGGAAGTAAATATTTCTTCTGTTGAATACAGGATAGAGTTTATTCTTCTGAAGGATTAAACACATCTTCAAAGTTTCAGTACATGGAATGAATATGCTAGCTAGAGCTATGGATATGATGGTTGGCAGCAGTGATGTCGACCCATTATATGGCAGCCTGGTGAGGGTTGTAGGGTATGTATGTACCCACCTGTATGATGCCTGCTCATATCCACTTTAAGCAAAAAGAATAGAGACATTAAATTGTGTGAGACAGTGGAATTTTGCCCAGTAACTTGGCCTCCAGGCCACCGTACCTGTTACCTCTGCTTGCATAGAGTCCTTGCGTTTTTCTATTTGTCCCTAATATTAATGATGTGAGCTGCTTGAGCTAATCCTGGAGACAGAGCCAGTTGAGTGTGAATCCCAGCTCTGCCAAGATGGGACCAGCAGCAAATTCCTTTAGCTTTGTGTTTCACTTTATTTTCATATAAAGGAAAGGTAGTAGTACCTATTTTCTGAGAGATATAATCTTTATAAAACTCTTAAAGCTGTGTGGCACGTAATAACTGCTACTCACAGTGTGTTAACTAGCAGCACAGTGTTGGAGACCATTATGCCACATCCACTGCAAATGTAAAATTGAGATTCAAACAACTGAGTGATAATGAGGTCCTTCCAGTAGCTAAACTCATCCATTTCTAAGCTGCTTTCCCTGAATTCTGCTGTGGACTTGAGTCTGAGAGAGAGGAGTCAGGGATGACTCCAGTCAGACTTGTTTCTTTTGCAGTCACTGTTGTGGAAGGAAATGGTAAGTGACATGCACATAGAGTCGCAGAATGGAAGTAAAATAATAAAAGGTTCATTTTGTTGACAAAAGGCGGATCGCACTAAGAGCAGTGCCAGTGATTGACTCCCTACTGGGTTGCACCTTCTTTTATAGGTTTTACGGGTATGATCTCATTCAGGTGGTTACATTTCATTTCCTCAGTTCACATTACCCATGTAAAATTATAGTAACAAGACAGTTAACTTTATCCCATATATAACAATTCCTTGTAGTTAGAGAGTTTACCTTAAGATTCATCTAGCTATCTATTCTAGTGCACAGGGAGGGAGTGTTCAAGATCTGGAATGAGGCCAGATGTTCCATGTCATGGTCAGTGACTCCAGTGTCTTAATTTTGAACTAAACAAATCAGATTGCTGTTAGAGACAACAGAAGTCATTTTACATTTTCCTAACATTTTGTAGGTTTTTAGATTATTTACAAAAGTTCTCTATAATCACCACACTCTGCCTCTGTTAATTTTTGTTAGTGATTTAGAATTTTTTTACTTGTTGAGCATTTACACCTTTTGAAAACATGCTATATTTTGACTGTGTTTGCTTTTGTTTTCTTTGTATATGAAGACTGATAATATTTTCATGTATGCTTGTGTTCTAAGATTTCACATTTGATTTAAGCTCTAAGAATTTTAAATAAAGCTGGTTCAAAAAATAGCCGACTCTTTGAAGCTCAAATTATTTAAACTTCAATAAGTAATTTATTTAGGTCATTTTACTTTAGTGCTTTACGTTAAAATATTCCTGTTTAATGAACATTTAATTACTTGGTAAAATTTGCCCATCAAATTGTCAGACTCTGTTAAATGGCTTGTCAAAATGTTTACTTAGCAGTTATTCCTGCCTGCTTAACATTGTGGATTCCTTTAATCCTCTCATCCATTTTCCTCCTGGTAATTGTGTTAAGTGATAGTATTGAGAAAGATATTATTTTAAAAATTATTTATTATAAAATAAGCTCACTCTAAAATTAAAACAATGCCAAGATTCTATCTCACTACAGAAAGAATGACTACCATCAAATAATCAACCAATAACAAATGCTGGAGACACTGTGAAGTCCAGGTGTGGGGTGGTGGGCTTCATTATTGGTGAGTTTGTAAACTGGTACAACCACCGTGGAAGTAAGGAAATTCCTGAAAAAACTAAGATTAGAAATTACATTTG
The DNA here is from genome assembly GCF_012274545.1 of Fukomys damarensis. Taxonomy (NCBI): domain Eukaryota; kingdom Metazoa; phylum Chordata; class Mammalia; order Rodentia; family Bathyergidae; genus Fukomys; species Fukomys damarensis. Next base: position 3,846,419 of record NW_022900929.1, read on the forward strand.
ACCCAGTTGTTTTCCTTCTAGGCATCTTCCTGAAAGAGTTAAAGACATGATACCACAATGATGTTTGCATACCCATGTTTATAGTAGCACAATTCATAATAGCTAAATCTAGGAAGCAGCCTATATGTCCACCAACAGATGAATGGATAAATAAAATGTGGATTTACGCATAATGGAATAATACTCTGCCATAAAGAAGGATAAGGTTGAATCATTTGTAGGAAAATGAATGCACCTTGAGATTGTAATATATAATATGTCTAATATAAATCATATACACAAGTTTAAATATCATGGTTTTTTATATGAGAAGCTCAATATATAAGTTAGTACAAAATAAAAGATAGATGATAGAAAAAAGAGAAAATATAATCTAGCATAGGCAGTATATTTGAAAGTGTGCCTTGATTTAATAAAATTGTCTTAAATGTTTCAAATGGTTTTTGGCCTGCTAGTCTGGCTGCTAATATGTATTTATGATAATTAACTTGATGAGGACTTATAAAATAAATGAATCTGATCCTATCCAATTTTTTTTTCAAAAGAGGATTGAGGTGAAGGAGGAAAGAAAGAATTCAGATGTGTTCTGTATACCAATGAATGTAATTATTATGTACAGTAAACAGGTACTGAAAAAAAGTTCATTCTAAAAAATTGGCAAAGCATAAGATTTAGGAAGCAATAAATAAAAACAGACAATCATATTTTTACTATTTTGAGATTACTTTTTTTCCAAATAAATTTTGTTTTAGAGAAATTTTAGGTTTACAGTAAGTTGAGCAGTAAGTTCATAAATTTTCCATATATTCCTTACCTTTTCCATTAAAAACATTCCCTGCCAGAGTAAAATTATACTGATAAATAATTTTCACTGAAAATCAATAATTTATGCTAGAATTCACTCTTTGTTTCTTATATTCTATGGTGTTGGACCAATATCAGTCAGATAGCCGCTATTATAGTATCGTACAGAGTCATTTCACTGGTCCACAAATCCTCTCTGCTGTCCCTCTGTTCATCCCTCCTTCCTAACCTGTGGCAACTACTCATCTATTTACTTTCTCCAGAGCTTTGTCCTTCCAGAAATCACATGTTTGGAATTACAGTACGGAAACTTTTCAGACTGGCTTCTTATGCTTATTGATATGTATTTAAGTTCCTCCATTTCTTTTCATAACTTGATAGCTCGTTTCCTTTTAGTTCTGAATAATATTCCATCAACTCTGTGGAGCAGAGTTCATTCAGCAAACCTATTTAAGAGACATTGTGTATGCTTCCAAAGTTTTGTTAATTTGTGAAGTAAATACAATAAATGATTATACAGGTTTTTATGTGACTTTTCATTTCTTTTGGGTAAATATCAAGAAGCATTATAGTGGATGGTATGGTATCAGTATATTTAGTTTTATAAGAAACCCCTAAATCTTGGCCAATAGGTGAAGGTTCACTGCCTAGTGCACATTGAAGACAGCTGTGGAACCACTGAGCTAAATCCCTGACTGTCCTTCCCTTTTGACCTTCCAAAGTGTTTTTTCCATTATCATTTCCACCATCAGAGAGTTGTTGTTGCTCCACATCCTCCCAAGCATTTGGTGTTATCAGTGTTCTAGGCTTTTGTCATAATAATAGTTGTACAGTATAGTGGTAAATAATTGTTTTATTTTGAATTTCCTTGATAATTTAAGATGTAGATTTTCATATGCCTGTTTGCTTCTTTATATTTTCTTTGGTGAGGTGTCTATTCAGATCTTCAGCTCATTTGAAATTTTATTTTATTATTATTGTTTTCTCATTTTATTGGTATTTAGGTATATAATACAGTCACATTAATCATTGGGATCTTGTACCTTTATAGGACATATCTTAGTTCTTATTTTTTCCCCATTCCACTGCCCTCCCTTCAATTCTTCCACCCTTCCCAATTTACAAAGATTTCGTTTCGATTTTATTCCTTTTTTCTATTTTTATAATTTAATTTTATTTGTATTGGTACATGTTTGCAGTACATAATGTTTACATTTCTTGTGTGGAGTTGGTGCATGTGCATAACACATCTTAATTCCTGTTTTCATCTCCTCTTTTATCCTTCCTTCTCCCTCCATCTGTCTACTCATGACCCATTTGAGAAAGATCTATCTCCCTTCCTCCTCTTATCTTTTATTTTGCCCTTTATTATAATTTGGGTTTCTCATATAAGATAATCTGTGTGATACTTAAGCTTATGTTCCTGATTTATTTCTCTTAGTATTATGGTCTCAAGGTGGACCTACTTTCCTACAAATTAGTGAAGTTTATTTTTCTTTATGGCTAAGTAGTATTCCCTGGTGTGTAAGTACTATATTACATTTTCTTTCATCTGTTGATGGATATGGGCCGCTTCCAAGATTTAGCTGTTGTGAGTGGTGCTGTTATAAACATGATTACTCATGTATCACTGCAATATGATGTCTTGAATTCTTTGAGGAAGCTATCTAGAAGGAGAGTAGCTGGGTCAAATGGATTATTTTTTTAGCTTATTTTAAAATTAGGGTGAAGCATGCACTGTTAATAGGATAATGTCTTTCCTATCATTTTCTTTATGTGCTTTTTTATGAATAGTCAAGATGTTGGGTAAAAATAATTTTGTGGACCATTTTTCTCCAGTTAACATCACAATAAAATATTTTCCTGTTAAAAATGCATTAAGAACTGGGTAATTGTCATGAGATCTGACATTTACTCATTCTTAGAAATTTCTTGTTTCTTTTAAAAAATTATAAATAATATCGCCACTAAGAAAATTATACATAAGACCTTCTCAGTAGTTTTTATTTTTTTCTTCGGATATGTCCCAGAAATGATGTCACTAGATTGAAGAGCAGAAACACTTTTGAGAGTCTTTATACCTGTTATGAGGTTGCTTTCCAATAATAATGAAAATAACAGTTAACACTGATCGATTGCTTCCTCTGAAACAGGCACTGTTCTTAGTTCTCACCTTGTTAAATCCTGCCTAGAGCCCTTTGCAATAGGATGTGTGACCATTCATGATTTACAAATGCTGAAACTAAAGCTCAGAAAGGTGGCAGAAATGTTTGTTAAGACACACTAAAAATGATAAAGATTTCAATAAAGAGGTATGCCTTGTATAAGAAGACTTTTTTAAATGTCAGTTATTTCCAAATTGATTTATAAGGTTCACTAAATTCCAAACAAAATCCCATACTTATGGCAGAATGGAGATGAAAATAAAATACGGACCAACTTTCTGAGAAATGTATCTAAGTTTCAAGCAAGAGAAGTAAGTAGAAATGAGTCATATTAAAGAAGATTTAAAATACTGATATGGAAAATATAAAGCTATGGCAAACAGCATGCAGAAAGCGTTAGTATTTCAGAAAGGAGGAGTGAGCAGAAGGACAAGTCACTTATCATGATTCAAAGCAGTAGTCACATATTCACTGTATGCTTTTAATCTAAATCTGAAGCAAGATTTTTATGTGGCTGTAGTTGAAGGAGATTGCCAGTGGACATTTCTGCATCTTATAAAAGTAGATGTATACTTTTCTGTTGTTTCACAAATTTGGGTTTATGTGTTAATTTGTATTGTCTGTTGGTGAAACTATATAATTGATGAAAAATGTAGTTAAAATATAAATATATTTGTAGGTAATTTACATACCAGTTTATCTGTGGCTTGAACAAGGGAATTTATCAAATTTAGAGAGGCTAGAGGTCCAGGGTTGGATAGCAGTTTCATCATCATTAACATTCAAGTTCTATGTTCCTCATTGCTCTGTCATTCATAGCATGTCTCCTCATTGTCCTGGGTGAATGTGCTGGTCTAACTGTTGCCATGTTCTGGGGTACTGGAGCCTCTTTCTAAAGCCAGTTTTCAGGTTCTTTCCATCTGGAACAAAGAATTGAAAACAAGCAAAAAAAGTGGCAAAGTTTTTTTGAAAGATTAAAAGTGAAGGGTAAGGGAGGAATTGGTTCTGCAGAGAAAGCTTGGGTTAAGTAAAAGAGAGGGAAAAAACTCAAATAAAACAAAAGTACACTCTGTGCACAGGATGGGCTACTGGAAAGAGGCATGGTAGGGTAATTTCAATGTCATTGTTTCCTTTTGTTCCTTGTGCATATTGCAAGAACCTGCAAGATGTCTATATATGGGGCCTTTGGAATTATTTGGTGCATATACTGAGATCTGATCTCACTCTCAAAACCAGCTTTGCCATGCCCTGGCTTGCTGCTTCACAAACATGTATTTCAGCATGCAGGAAAACCAAAGGAAAATGGGAGTTGGGTACACTCTGATATCAACTTTAGCTATCTTTATGATGGGTTTTGGAAAGTACCTCAAAGTACTTAACACTTTATCTCATTTGCTCAAACTCTAAGCCCATGGAACAATATACAGTAATTGATCCTCAGCAAAAAGTCAAGCCTTGTTTTAATATTAAAGAGAAATAGAGAAAGTACTGAGTTATAAGTAGGTATCTCTACACTTTTTAATTTATTTATATACACAGAAGCATTTAAGTATAGTAAAAGCAGTATATATTTCTAATATGAAAAAGAATAATCCCTTAGGTCCTCACACAGCTGAGTGCAAGTGTTCATAATGAAGCATTATCAGGTGTGAAGTTCCTTTGATGCTAGTGTTCCCTTGACATCACTCCATGTACTCTGAGCTGGCTGGAGTGTGTGTTGGGGGGAGAGGATTGGGTGGACTGTATGGGGAAGAGACAGACACAGAGCTACAGGAACTTCTCATTCTGCTTTTATTTAACAACCCTGGGAACCTGCACAAGACTAGATGCACACTGACTCTTAATTCCTCATGTGACCCTCCCTAGGAAAGGCTTCTAGAAGGAAAGAGTCCTATATTTTAGGAAAAAAAGAAAATTTACTCTTTACTGTTGAGTTTAAATTGGATTCAGAAAGTGAGGCACAGGACTCTGGAGTGCAAAAATTGCATTAGATGTCATTCAGCACGGGTCCCTGCACATAAGATTTGATAAATATATTGGCAATGATATGATAATATCAGGGCTAAAACTTTGTGTAACCCATAATTTTGTTTTTATAATTTCACTTAAGAAAAATATTATGCAGTTAAATGCTTTTCAGTTTATGCTTAGCATTATGTTTCTGATAAAACCAAGTGTCCTCTGTAACCTAGAATGTACTTTTAAAATATGTAGATTTTTTTTTTCCTCCAGAATTTAGACCTGAAGGGGTGAATGCTTTGTTTCAGTATATAGAAATCACTTCAGAATTATATAATGTTAGCCAAAGAAAAATGTTGATATAAAATTGTCTTTGTACATTTTTCAGATTTTCAATTCACTTTTTTTAAACTACTGAAATTACAAAATGTTTTCTTTTTTAAAAAGTCTTGTGATAGTGTCATGACATAAAATTACTTTATTTTGATCAAGTTGTAAACATTGAGACAAAAAATATTCTTAACTGTAGAAAAGAAAGCTTAAAAATTTCAAAAATGTATAATTTGGACTTTCTGCACATGTCATTTTTTCACAATTTTTATATACTGTATTTTATTACTAATATATTTTATATTATGATTAGATTAGAAAGCATTAAGTTTTCAATGTAGATAGCTCAAAACCAGAAAATTTTAGGACTTTCTTTTTTATACTTTTAAAAGATGTTTTTCTTGTCTTTGATACTTTAAAATATATTTTGTGAATATAATATTTATTATGTATTACATACAGGCTATATATACATGCCAATATATATATTGTGTATTGCATATAGGCTATATTGTGTATTACATATATGGTATATGCCAGTACCATATATAGTTTTATAGATTATATACACTATTATAAAATGTATACATTATATATATATACTTACATGTGTGTTATAAATTAATACATAGTTGTGCACACACAGATTACTTGAATAAAAGCAACCTGTGCTATACTAACCCACTGGGTGATACTTATTTCATATTCTTTAAACCAAAAATTAACTTTTATAATTTCTGAATTTGTCACAGGTTAATAATTGAGAGTTTAATAAGTGATTTTGAAATATTGTACTTAAAAAGGCTGTTTTGTGTTTTAAGAAATAATTGTCAATACTTTTATGAAACATATTCTTGATTCCCATATGAAATAGTTTTAGTTCTTCTATGACTGCTTAAAAAGTAATTTTCTGACGGACTAACAGTATTTTTGCAAAATGTTCTAAAAATGTACTAACTAGAATGGATGAATTATTATAGGTTTCTTTAAATGATAATTTAGAAAAGTTCATGAAAGTCCAGTGTAAATAGTTTTATTTTCTGACAATTAAAAATTTGAAACATATCTAGTATTAAACATTTTTGCTTTAAAAGAAATGGATACAAAATCATTTGCAGCAAAGTACATAGTTTCATAAGAATTCATTTTAATAGAGTGCATTACCGTAATTGGGAATCTAAGAAAGAAGGAGCTATGGACGTGACAATTAAAAACTTTTTTTTTAATCTGTGACAGGTTGATATCCAGTTTTTCCAACACCATTTATTAAAGAGGCTATCTTTCCTCCACTGAGGATGGTGAGCTCCTTTGTCGAAGATGAGGTAGCTGAGTACATCTGCATTTGTTTTTGTGTCTTCCAGTCTGTTCCATTGATCCTCAGGCCTATTTCTTTGCCAGTACCATGCTGATTTTATCACAGTGGCTTTGTAGTATAGTTTCAAATTGGGAATTGTT
>NW_022900929.1:3854349-3875614 GCF_012274545.1 Fukomys damarensis
AAAAAAAAAAAACTTTTTTTTTGCAGGGGGAGGAAGGGTAAGTGTTAGGTCATCTCAACCACCCTGATTTGTCTCTGTAGCCACTAATGTAGCCATGATTCATAAACATGTGCAAGTTCTTTTAGGGCCTTTAAACTTCTAGAAGAACTGACTTGTTAGCCTCTCTCAACAATGGTAGTGTGCTTCCTCTACTAGTCAAAATGCTAATCTTCAGAGTTTTGTAGGACGGGCGGCCCCAAACTAAAGCATGTGCGTGATTACGTGGAAACTTCCATGTGGCCACTTTATTCTTCCACTTTTTGAAGCAAGAGTATCTTTAGTATATGTTTATGTGGAATTCACATCCTCTAATTACCTTGATGTATTTTTGTTGGTGTACTCTTTTTTGGGGTTGCATCTGTGTGAATTTTGTTTGGCATTACAGATAGAATTGCATCACAGATTCAAACAAGAGCAAGTCACATAATCTTTTGTGTTTTGTATGCTCTTCCTGATGCTTCTCCTCTCTTGCTTTATGCAGGACTTAGTGAGGCTCTTTCATTAGGAAATGGCCACAGACAATTTATGGAGCTATACTTGCTTTCATGAGGTGTGAGCTCAGGGCCTGTTTTTGTGTGGAAGTCAGATAATTACTTGAACATGTTGCGTGCAAGTTGTGCATGTTGATACCACTTTTAGGAGAGAGTTCTTAACTTTTCTGAGTTGCATAATCCACCAGCCTTGGATTTTGTGGACACCATAAGCTTTTCTCAGCATGTTTGGGATTCCCTGTGATTTCTTTTAAGTCATCATTAAATGAGACCATTGTAGTAACTGACACTACAGTTGAAATTGCCTGTTAAGTTAGTTTTAGGTCCTTTCTCGTCAAAATGTACTTTATCTGTCTTTGAAGTGTTCAGTAAGATATTTATGTTGATATATTTAAAATTTTTATTTGTTTAGAAGATAATATCTTACACCTAGTGTTGGTACATGACAGGAAAAAATACATTCCTCTCAACGGTGAATAATTTATTTTGTACTATTCTGGAGAGAAAAATAAAAAGCTAAAAATTCCTAAACTGTATGTTTATCTAGTAATTGCACTTCTGAGGTTTATTGTACAAAGTAATAACAATGGCAGGTAACATTTTTATATTTGCTTATTATGTTCTGGGTACTATTTTAAGCATTTCAGTGAAACATCTTGTCTAACTCACTATTACCCTGTAAATTAGGTTCCTGTTGTACCTATCTTATGAGCTAAAGAATTTGAGGCACAGATTAAGTAACTTGTACAGATTTACATAGCCCATTATGGTGAAACTAGGATTTACATAAATAAATGTAAATGATTAGAAATATTGAAGCTACTTATTTCCACAAGTAGACATTGTTATGTCCGGAGAACCATATAATAGAATTTTGTAAGGAGATTAAAAAATGCAGCTTTCTAAATGCTAAACTTTATAGGAGTATTGTTTTGTAATACTGATATTGACATGTATTTTGACAAATATTTATAATTAGAAAAGTAATAGTGATTGCTTCTGTATTTGGGATTATGGATGTTTTTATATTTGTAGGTATTTTTTCCCCCAAAACCTTAGTGTGTTGTTCTGCATTTGGGGGAAAAGGGTTATTTAAAATTGTTTTTGTTAAAAGTTATTGCCTTGAGTGATATTTTTGTCCTTGTGTCAGGCGAGCAAGTAAAGATGTTCTCGATGGTTGTCTTGTTAATATAATAATAATGAGGCTATAGGTATTGTCTCTTTGTATGTAGCTTTTTAACCTTGCTGTGTTTGTGGTGCAAACTGTACTTCTAAATCCTGTCAAACAGAACTGGTTAGATCATAGAGGGGTGCCTGAATGGGAACTTTATGAGTATTTTGTTTATGTTTAAAGCAATTGAAACACGTAGTGTAGGCTTAGCATTTGTACTGTAGTTCTAATGTTTGATTTGATTACTTTAAAATTCAAATTGGTTGTGGAAATCTCAGTCTCTCCAAGTTTTCCTTAATAACAGAAATGCTAAGTCTGGTCTTTAGCTGTTACACCTGATCTAATGGATGAGTTGATCCTCACTTTGACCCACTTGCCAGTGTTTAAAGAATCATGTGTGTTACCAAAAAGTTTTTCTGGTGTGAAAAACTGAAAGTGTAAATAAGGCTCAAGTTGTATAATTGATAATGTGAAATAGGAAAAAAAAAAGGGCTAAAGGAGTAGGGGAAGTGGGAAGGGTAGGGGAAAGGAAAGAAGGGAAAAGAAAAAAATATGAGAGAAAAAAATGGAAAGAAAGTCTTTGTAAATAGGGAAGCATAGAGGGGGTGAAGGGAGAGCAGGGGTATGGGGAAAAAATAAGAACCAAGATACATCATGTAAAGGTAGAAGATCCCAATGATGAATGTAACTGTACTGTATACCTAAATGTACTAATAAACTCAATGAAAAAAATCAATAATAGATGAACACATTTAAAAAAAAAAAGAGTCATGTGTGGGGCTGGGGACTTAGCTCAGTGGAGCTGCACCTGCCTCAAGTATAAGATCCTGAGTTTAATCCCAGGTCCTGGGCAGGGGGTTGTGGAGAGAATCACATGTGTTTGGATAGCTTGTCTGTAATGGCATTTTGTTCAGCCCACTTTCTTGTTTGACTCTCCTACACCAACATATTTTTCAATGTATTAGTTTCCTATTTCTGCTACAGTTACCACAAATTTAGGAGTTTATGCTAATACTTATATCATGGTTCTGTAGGTCAGAAGTCATTCATGTTTGATGAGACTCAACTGGTTCTTTTATTTAATTTCTCACAAGGTCAGAATCCTATGCTCTTTTCTGGAAGCTGAAGGTGAATCTGCTTCCAAACTCATTCAGGTTGCTTAAATTTTCTTCCTTGTTATTACAGAATGGAGCCTCCATTCCCACTTCAGCTCAGGGCTAGTCTGCGCCTCTGGGCCACTCAGATTCCTTCTGGGTTCCATGTGGCCCTATGGAAAACAGCAGCTAGAGTCCCATTAAAGGGACTCTTCACTTTTCTTTTTGCCATGAGTCTATACTTTCTGAGTGCCTGTGATTAGATTAGACTGACCCATACAGTTCAGATTATTCTCCCTGTTTCATTTGCTAAGTCCCTTTACCTTGAAATATATTCATAGGTTCTCAGGCTTAAAGGTGTCTTTTGAGGGCCACTTTGCCCACTACTGTAAGCCTGTTTGTTATATATAATTGCAGTGGACCTCCAGATAGCAAAGGATATAGTCCTCACACATGTATTGTAAAATTTAACTGGGAAATTTTGTAAACATTTATATGGGTATTTTCAGGATTTGATAGTAAAATTAGTGAAGATGGGAAAGAGAAAGAAGGCAAGGAGTTAGAGAAGGCATGGTTAAAAAACTTGAACAAATGTCCCGATTGGGTGGTTGGCTTTGGGTGACAGCACAGAGACTAAATTGACCAGTGAAGAAGTAGGAAATAATATACAATACTGTAGAAGGTTTAGAGAGTAAGTTAAGGTGTGGAATTTAGACATGATTTCCTAAAATGAGAAGTTTTTTAATAAAGGAGCAGTATGAAGAAATGAATGTTTTATGAAGATTAGTCTACAGGTGCTAGACAGGATGGCTAGGGAATGGAGAGGGTGGGGTTAGGGCAGGTAAGCATGGAGCTGAGTCTGGACCATCATATAGTTTCTTAGGTGATCTTAAATGTTGACTGTAAATCTTTTTTTTATCATTTCAAAGTATAAGTCTTAAGTGACTACTTCATTGACTCCTTTGTTAAAAATGCTGTCTTTTGATGTTATTGCATGTAGTAAACCTCATTCTGCAATAGCAGCAAGGATGATACACTATTTCCTATGCCAGATTCTCAGTGCTTTGCTTGTCAGATGGTACTCTTCAGAACTCTTTCAGCACTGAAAGAACTTGATCTATTTGAATATGAAGAGTTAAGATGTAGAAATCTAAATTTATTTAATCAAGATCATCTGGCATGGCAGTGTTATAAATAGAAACAAAATTCTGGTCTTTAATTCTGATCCTGTGCCCCATCCCTGTGGCTTTAGAGATCATTTGAAAGAATTTTGGATGCACAACCTATGCTAAACTGAATAATCTATATCTATATATCTATATTTAGTGAGATAACACGTATCTGGCAGAAATACTTGATGCTTCTTGTATGAAGTAATTGTTTTGATAATCTGGTGCCCTCAGGGCTTGACATGGGGAATGCCTGTGATAGCAAGAGACCCAAGGTGTTTATTAAATTAGTGATTGATGATTGGGACACCTAGGCTGATCTTTGAAAGATTTCATATTTTCTGTCCTCTTCAGAACTGCCAGATGCTGGAGGAAAGATTGACAAAGCAGCAGAGATGCTATCCTAAACCTCAATCACTGTATTGTTCTAGCTTTCAGGTTCATGATACTATCTGAAAAAAACATGATCTTGTTTTAAAATAATTTTCCTATTGATCTTTTTTGCTTGGCGTGAAATTCTCAAGTACTCACATCAATGAATGTGATAGCCTGTTCTTTAGAGATCTGATTAGTTCAAGTTCAGAGGGCCATTGTAGACATGACTTTAGTAAAGGTTACAGGCACTCTGGCTCTAAAATTTCATTTTAGAGTAAGAGGTCCCTCAGGGCTAGTTTGACTTATTTAATTGCACTGTGCAGGACTTAGATAATAGTTTTATAAAATCCTTCTTTGAGGGAAATTTGTAATTTAATGTGTTAAGTTGGTAAATCTTTAACATTTCTTCAGTGAGACAGGTGATACAGATCTGAATTAAATAAAGGGAAATTAGTTATCACATTTGCCTTAGAAACGACAACATTTGTGTATTTTTTTATAAAATTTGAAGGACTGAAATAAATTTAAAAAACTCTAAATGTAGTTGACCAGAATGGCTTATATATTAAAGAGCCACCAAATGAAAAAGTTTATTTTCTTCCCTTTAACAGTTGCAGCTGTCTTCTGTGTGTAGAGATGTGTTGTAGGTACTGAATCTTAGAGATGTAGTCTACACTACAGCTTCTAGTCTGGTGGGGATGTGGCCCTGGACAGTGTAAAGCTTACCACAGGCCTAGTGAGAACATACCTAGCCCTGAAGAGGTACTTATCCCCCAGCAAATCTTCACTCAGTGTTGGATTAGCGGATGAAAGTGACCTTCTCTGAACCTCGTCTACCTGGTAAATGACTACTGATCTTTCAAGGTTTGACTGAGACCCGTTATCCTTGTCTTAGGATTCTTTTTCCCTCTCTTCTTCCTTTCCCCTATAGAATGCAATGCATGCTTTTGTTCCAGCATTTGCAGTGCCTCAGTAGGTGCAGTGTGCCCAAATGAGTGCAGAAAGATTTTCTTCCTTAAGAGGATGAGGGGAAGGTCTGTACACTTCCAACCTTCCAGAGAAGGAGACTTTCTTTTAATCAAGTCAAAAAACAAAAAAAACCTAGGAGATGGTAGCTTAGGAATCATTTATGTTCCAGGGAAAATGACATATTTGTCTCCACATGCGTCCCCCTCCCCACTACATCATGCTGTTTGATTTAGAAAAAGCACAAGGAATGTTTGGGAATATGTTGTGTTAGACATACCAGTTCAAAGGAAACTGTCTGTTGTGCTTGTTGTTATAACTGATTGGATTTAACATTTTTGCTTACTTTTTTTGCATTCCCTTGTAGAAATCCATTCTGTTCACCAGCTTTGTCTACTGAGCTTTGTCATATGACTTGGTAGAAAAAAGCTTATTTGATCGTTGTATAAGGCCTTGTGTCCTATTATTTTATGACATTTGTTCTTCTCCCTTTTGTCAGTTGAGGTCCTCCATCTTTTCTTTTGTCTGTAGTTCACCTATCTCTGTATGATGAATTCATCAATGTATTCATTTGCCAAATAAATTATTGTGAAGGAACTATTCCAAATGTTAGCATAAACTGATTCAGATATGGTACTTGGCATTACAGATCTTATCAGAAAGTACAAGTAATAAAACAGATAATTATATGAGAATGTTAAGACAACTATCTTGAAAACATTCAGAGGACTGAGATGGTATAGGAAATAAGAGTATATAGTTTTGGAAAGTTTAATAGAACCTATATACCAATGATAGTCTTGATCTATAGTAAGACTTTTTGTAATGTAGTCACCATGAGAAAGTATACCTATCTGTGTCACCAGTTGGAACAAAAAAACAAAAAAAAGAGAGAGAAACTAATTTTCACATTCTGATTGGTTATGTATGGAGGTAATGAAAAGAAAATTGAGTACAATTTGAATTAAGGTAGAAATAATTCGCGTTTTTCTACCTATTTAATAGAGGTAAATACTTGTATTTTAGACACTAAAAAGTTTTACTGTATAGTAGTATTCTTTAATCTGTGGGGAAGGACCAGTCTTGTTTTTATTTCCTTAGAGTTATAACTGATTAAAAGGAGGTAATATACTTTCTGCACATGACTGATATGGAGTTCCACATGGGGGTAAAATTGGTATATACTCTAATCAACAAGACTATTCCACTGACCTGTCACAGTGAGGTCAAATTGCAGTGTGGTTTCTAACGTGCTTATTCTCTGTGAGACTAGAAAACACTGTCACCCTAGCATAAGTTCAAGTTTACATTTTGACTAGCAAAACTATAGTGTAATTGAGATACATTTTTTCATATTCTACCATATAATTTCAGTATCTTTGTTCTAATATCTTCACCAAGCAGTCTTATGGTTGTACATTGTAATGTCTTTGTAGATAGGGAGGGATGGAGGGGTTGGAGGGGAATGGGAAAAAAAATAACCAAGATTGATTATGTAAAGGTACAAATTTCTAACAGTCAGTGTCATTATATTGTATACATTAAATGTATCAATAAAATTAATTTAAAAAGTTATTGTGATTGTGGGTGCTAGCCCGTACTGTGCGTTGATGAGTTGGTGTCTGTATGTTTGCTGTGGTTCTAGATTTTTGTCCTTGGACCCATGATTCTATCACAGTGATTAGAACCCTGCAGTGCCTGGCCTGCATCAACATTTGTATCAGCTTTATTGGCAACATTGATTGATTAATTCATTCAACAAGTATAATCTGAGAAGACGACCTTTGCACGAAGCCCTGTAGGAAAGAAGGGAGTGAACAAAGTGGATATGTGGGTGAGAACTTTCCAGAAAGAAGAAACAGCAAAATTAATTGCTTGAAACATGATCAGAGGCACCAGATCTTGCAGGGCCATCCAAAGCATTATCTGACTTGAGAGGATAAGTTATTAGATAATTTTGAGTCGAGGTGTAAATGACAGGGTCCTACTTAAATTTTAACAAAATTACTGTAGTTGCCATTTTGAGAACAGTGCGGCAGTTTTGAGAATGGGAGCAAGGAGTTCAATTAGGCAATTTAAGTGATAAATTTCCAAACAAAAAGTAATGAGATAGTTGGATCAAGTAGTAGCAGTAGAGATAGCAGAAGGATTTGGGGATATATTTTAAAAGTTATCCATTGGGATTTGTTGACAGATTGCATGATAGAGAGAGAGAGTGCGTGTGTGCATATGTATCCATATGTACCTATAGAAGATAGAAAAAGAGGAGCCAAGGATGACTCCAACATATTTGACCTGAGAACTTGTGTTTCTTTTTTTTTTTTTTCCAGCTTTAATTGAGTTTATTGGTACATTTTAGGGATACAGTACAGTTACATTCATTGTTGGGATCTTGTACCTCTACATGACAAGTCTTGATTCTCATTTTTTCCCCTTACCTCTGCCCTCCTTTCACCCCCTCCTCCCCTCCCCATCTACAAACACTTTATTTTCATCTTTTCATTCTCTCACATTTTTTTCTTTTCCCTTTTTATTCTTCCCCTACCCATCCCACCTTCCCTACACCTTTAGCTCCTTTCTTCCCATTTCTAAATGTCAGTAATCTTATTAGAATCTTATGCATTGTTGCAGATTATTCACACCAGGGAAACTATTCGGTATTTACACATGTGTGACTTATTTATTTCACTTAGGCGTATATCTTCAATATGTATCCATTTTCCTGTGAATGAATCTATTTTCTCGTTCTTTATGGCTGAGTAATATTCCATTTTATAGAAAAACCACATCTTCTTTATCCAGTTTCCAATGGAGAACTTGTATTTCTGTACACTGAGATGGGGTAACTTTGAGTAGCAGGTGAGGTAAGATGCAGGGAGCTTAGTTGTAGACACACTGACTTTGAGATGTCTGTCTGATAGGTATCAGAGGGGACCTTTTGGACAGGAATTTGTACAAATCTGAGGTTTGCTCTGTAGAAGTTCCAGATTAAAAAATAAATCAGGGCGTCCTCCATCTACCAAAAGGTTTAAAGCCCAGAGAATAGATAAAATCACTAAGAGAGTGAATATAGTTGGAAAAAAGAAGAGATCTTTTGAACACTGGACTGACTCTCCAGTGTTTACCTGCTCAGGAGGCCAAGGGAACAGACAGAGAAACGTGATGGACTGCAGGAGTCATCAGAAGAAACCACGAGTTTGGTGTCCTGGAGGACAAGGAAGGATAGTGGGTCCCTTATTCTGTGCAGACTTGAAGCTGAATCTGTGAAGAGGTCTGACACCAGACCCTGGACTCAACCAGATGCTGTTAGTGATGTTGAAGGCCAGTTTAGAGGAAGCAAAGTGAATGAAAACCTAAGTGGCGTGAATACAAAAGACAATGGGAATAATGAAATTGGAGAATTCTTGCATGGCATATGTTATGAGAAGAGGATAAGTGGTAGCTAGAAGAGAGACTAAGAGGCTTTCTAGAGTGGTCTTTGAAAATTTAATTGAATGTGTTTGCAGGGTGAAAGGGAAAGTCCAGTGCAAAGGGAAAAGTTCATGGTAACAAGAGGGAGGAGAGAGTGGTAGGAGTAATGCTCTTTTCTAGTGTCCACATGTGGGTTTGGGCCTTGAATGGGAGAAAGGCCAATTTGTGTGCAGCAGTAGCAGAGAGGGCAGAAAGTGCAAGTCCCAAGATAAACCAGGGAAGCTGAGGTGGCCAGTGCTGGGGCAGGGCTTTTCTCATGAATGTACAGTATTTTGTCAGAAACAGGAAGAAGGTCCCTCCCTAGTGAGGAAGAGAGGTGTGGGAGGTTTTAGGAAGGTGGCATGCTGTGAAGGCATCTGGGAGAGTAGAAAGTGCAGACCAGGGAGAGTGCCAGGCAATGGGTAGGGCCTCTTATAGTTTTGTGTGTATGTGTGTGTGTGTTGTGTGTGTACAGGAGGAGAGAAGTCAGTGTGGTTGTGTATTTTCTTCAGATGTGATTGGCTGCTTGGGAACAGAAATGGAGCTTCCCATACAAGAGAAATAGAGGAATTGCTTCTTGAAACTCAAATGGGTGACTCTTATCTCTCCATGAATATAAGCCATGGAAACAGCAGGCCATTTTCTGCTCTACTTCCTCTTTATTGAGCAGATAATACATAAGGTAGTTAACCTCTTACATGGAGAAGAACCTCTTTGCTCCACTTCTCCCTTGTCCTGTTTTCTGGGATGCTTATGGCATCATTCCCAGTAATCTTCAACTATGGTTGGGTGTCCAGAGAACAGAACTGGACTCAGTAGTGACATCCACCACCACCAATCTAGAAAATATGATCTTGGCTCCCATATGGACTATGTGTTTGTGATTGCAAAAGCTTCTGTTGGGTCAGAATTTCTGTCAGAAAAAAAATGCTTTTTTCCTCCTGGGTGGGAGGCCCATTTCTAATGAAAGGATTGTTTTGGACAGGTGTTGTCAGCTTATAAGCCTATTTAGAGTTGATCTTTAATGACTTCCTCCAGGAGTCCCATTAGGTCCCAGCTGAGTTGCTTTGTAAACGATTTCTTTTGCCTGGATACTCTCTAACTTTCTATTCTCTGACCAATAAAAATCATTAATTTTAATGTAATAATTTTTCCTACATAATTTTAATCACTTAAATACAATTTAGATTTTTTCAAGGTCTTAAAAAATTTGGGTCGGAATAGAGATTAATAAGAATATATTTCTGCATTTAAGTAATCCATACTTTGGCCTTTATAGGGTTTATTTTACACTTTAAGATTGGCTGAATTTTTATTATGATGCCTAGTTCACTGTAAAATGGAATGTTTTTCACATATGGGAATTTTTTTTTTCCCCTGCGGTGCTGGAGATTGCTGGAGATTGAACCTAGAGTCTCATGAATGCCGTTTAAATGCTCTACCTTTGGCTATATCCCCAGCCTGAGAAAATTTTTAAGGTCAGGTTTTTCCCTTATTGATTGATACAACTTCCATATAATCATTGCTTTTGGGTGAAATTTTATCAGCCCCCTTTTTGTAGCATCTACTTTCTGTATATGGTAATGGAAGGTATGTGTCATTTGTGTACATACAGTTGTTTTTGTTGTTGGTTTTTTTTTTTTTTTATTGTTGTTTTTTTTTGTTTGGTACCGGGGATTGAACTTGGGTCCTTGCACTTGCAAGGCAGCCCACCGAACCGCTGAGCTAAATCCCTGGCTTACATACAGTTTTTTTTTTTAATCATATATTATTATTGGGTGACGTTTTCATTTTTAGTTTTTGCTTCTTTACTTTGCTTGGGAATGCTGGATAAAGTGGTTACTTTCATTTCTCTTTTCACCATTATAATTGTTTCCTGCAGGCTCATTTATTTTTGTCAAGTTTTCTTTCACACCATCAATCTGTCTCATTTGTACACCCCTTTTGTTTCTTTTTCTTTTTTTTTTTTACAGCTGCAAAGAGCCAAGGATGGTCTTTTATTTGGTTGGTTTTCATTCTTGATACATATACAAACCACTGCAGTATGCATTTTTGAATTTTCTATATGTCGTCTAGATATGTCATTTGGGCAGCTCAGAAAGGCTTTTTCCTTTGTATTTTCTGCTTACCTTTTGTAATGTTTACATGGTAGGATGTCAGTAAATTCATCTTCCTTCAATATTCTATAATTCTCATTACTAAATGGCACATCTCTCGTTTGCTATTTGCTCTTGATGTTGCTGTTGGTCACTAATCCTTTTATTGTGGCATTTGTAGTCAGTCCGTATCTTCAGGTGATTATATTTCTCTTCATAAATTTTATGCATACTTCTTCTATTGTGTCAATTTAGCAAGTACTTAATAGTAAATGTCCACACTCATAAGTAAAGCAAATTCTGTGGTGAATAAGATACCCCTATGAGAATTATGTTCTAGTGTGGGGCAGAAAATAAGCAAATACATGAAACATTCTAATGTTAAATATTCTGAAGGAAATAAAATAGGATGTGAAGATGGAGTTGAAGGAATGGAGTGGGGTCAAGGAATGTGTCTTAGGGAGCTGACATTCAAAGGGAGACAACTCCTCTTGTAGAATTGGTGGACAGTTTAGGAGAGGGTCAGCTGTTTAGAAGACCCGAGGCACTACTATCTTGGAGGGTCTCAAAAACAGCAGAAATGTCTGGGTGGCTGGATGCTAGTTTCCTGGGGGTAAGTGGGAGAACAGGAGGTTGTGGAGAGTAATCCAAAGACTTTATATGGCATGGTGCAGAGTCTGGATTTTATTGTAGCTGTAAAGGAATTCTATGGAGGATTTTAAGTAAGGAAGACCTGTGAGTTTATTGCATTTGTTTGAAAAAAAAAAAAAAAGTACCCTGGTTCTTGTCTGCATAGACCACTGCATTGCAAGAAAGAGTGTAGTCGACTTGTGACAGTCTCTGTAACAGATGACAGTTTGGGCTACAGAGAGGTGATGAGAAGTGACAGGAATCAGGTTTAGTTGAAGGGCTTGGCAGTGGATCTAGAATTTGAACTGGAAAGGCAAGCACTAGATTTTTTGATCTGAGCAGTGAGGTTGTTATGGCTTGTGTTTAGATGTCCCCTCAAAGCCTCATGCAAATGAGGTAGGGCTATTTTGGAGGTGGCTGAATTAGAGTTTGTGATTTTTGGTACAATGCTAGACCCAAGCGTTAGTGCTACCCTCCATAAGTGCATCATGAACTGAATCCTCCACAAACTATAAGCCAAATGAGTGTCAGGTATTTTGTCTCAGCAATGAGAGGAAAATAACTAACACAGGAGTGAATTGTGGTATTTACTAGGAAGTGGAAATCACAGAGAGAAGCAGATTTTCTGGTGAAAATTAGGATTTTTTTTTTTTTTTAAATGAGCTGTTCCTTGTCTCCTCTTCCTTTTCTTTTGGTGACAGTGGCAGGTGCAGGTCTGAAGAGGGGACAGCAAGGCTATAGCTTATGGAGTCAATGGGCAAGCTACAAATGCAGCCAGCATACTTGGGAAATTGGTCACATACAGGGGATTGAACAAATAAGTAAATACATTAAGAATAAGAGGAACTAGGTGTATCATTGAAAGGTAAGGGATTTATAAATATAGGAAAGTGGAAGATTAAAGAACATTGAGGCATTAGACTGGAATTGGAGTATTAATGTCAACTTATGGTTTTGAAATCTATGTATGTTCGTAGTTATAGAAAAAATACACAGACGGCTGAGAGCTGATAATCACCCATCAGCAATGAGCATGCTAAGTGCCTAGATTCTGTTTTGTAAATTCCATCCTCTAGAAAAAGGGAAAGCAGTGGTCCTTGATGAAATAGCTTTTTCCTTGATGTGCACAGAAAAGCCTGGAAAATATATTTGTATCAGCAGGAAGATATTGAAACAATGGGACTGTTTTAAAAAGTTACAGATATGAATGCCCACTCTAGGAAAACAGAGAAATCTCAAATAAACAACCTAATGATGAATCTGAGACTCCTAGAAAAACAAGAGCAAGAAAATCCCAAAGCTCGAACAAGAGAGAAAATTATAAAGATTCGAGCAGAAATCAATGCAATGGAAACTAAGAAAATGTTACAAAAAAATAAATGAATCCAAGAGTAGGTTTTTTGAAAGAATAAATAAAATCAATAAACACTTAGCAAACCTTATCAAAAAAAGGAAAGAAAAGGCTCAGATCCATACAATCAGGAATGAAAAAGGCAAAGTCACAACAGATCCAACAGAAATCCAGAGGATCATTAATACGTACTGTGAGAACCTGTACTCTAATAAAATGGAAAACACAGAAGAAATGGACAGATTTCTAGATACTTTTGAATTAACCAAAGTTGAACAAAGAAGATTAAAAACATTGTAAGCACCCCAATTACAAACAGTGAAATTGAAAATGTAATTAAAATTTACCAACAAAGAAAAGCCCAGGTCCTGATGGATTCACTGCTGAATTTTACAAGACATTTAGAGAAGAGCTACTGCCTTTACTCTCCAAACTTTTCAATGAAATTGAAAGGGAAACAATACTTCCAAATTCATTCCTGGAAGCAAGTATCACTTTGATTCCCAAACCAGGGAAAGACACAACTAAAAAATAGAACTACAGGTCAATCTCCTTAATGAATGTAGATGCAAAAATCCTTAATAAGATACTAGCAAACAGAATACATGGGATCATCAATAAGATCATACATTCTGACCAAGTCAGATTTATTCCAGGGATGCAAGGATGGTTCAACATACATAAGTCAATAAATGTAATACACTAAATTAACAAAGTTAAGGACAAAAACTACCTGATCCTCTCGATAGACGCGGAAAAAGCATTTGACAGAATTCAATGCCCATTCATGATAAAATCCCTGCAAAACATTGGAATAGATGGCCTATATCTCAACTTAATAAAGGCTATCTGTGAAAAACTAACAGCTAACATCATATTAAATGGCCCAAAACTGAAAACCTTCATGTTAAAATCAGGAACAAGACAAGGATGCCCATTACCACCATTCTTCTTCAATATAGTTGTGGACACATTACCCACAGCAATTAGACAAGAGAAAGAAATTAAAGCAATAAAGATAGGAAAGGAAGAAGTTAAACTGTCTTTATTTGCTGATGATATGACACTCTCCACTGAAGACCCAAAAAATTCCACCAAAAGGCTTCTAGACTTAATTGACACTTTTAGCAGAGTAGCTGGATACAAGGTCAACACCCCAAAATCACTTGCCTTCTTGTACACAAATAACAGACTCACCGAGAGATAAATTAGGGAAACAGTTCCTTTCACAATAACACCCAAAAAATGAAGTATTAGGAATCAATCTAACAAAAGAAGCAAAAGATCTCTACACTGAAAACTACAGCACTCTGAAAAAAGAGATCGAAGAGGTTATAAGAAAGTGGAACGATGTCCCCTGCTCCTGGGTAGGAAGAATCAACATAGTGAAAATGTCCATATTACCAAAGTGCTATACAGATTCAATGCAATGCCAATTGAAATTCCAACGCTATACTTCACAGAACTAGAAAGAAGAATCCAAAAATTTCTTTGGAATCATAAGAGAATAACAAAAGCCATCCTAGGCAACAGACACATGGCAGTGGGTATAACAATTCCCAATTTGAAACTATACTATAAAGCCACTGTGATAAAAACAGCATGGTACTGGTGAAGAAACAGACCTAAAGATCATTGAAACAGATTGGTAGACACAAAAACAACTCCAGATGTACTCAGCTACCTCATCTTTGACAGAGGAGCCAAACATCCTCACTGGAGGCAAGATAAGCCTCTTAATAAATGGTGTTGGAAAAACTGGATCTCAACCTGCCAAAGGTTAAAACTAGACTCTTATCGTTCACCATTCACTAAATTAAAATCCAAGTGGATTAAAGATCTAAATATTAAAACAAACACAACTCACTGGAAGATAAGTTAGGCAGAACTCTGGAAGACATTGGCATAGGAAAAGACTTTATGAACAAATCCTCAGTAGCACAGGAAGTAGCAGAAAGAATCAACAAGTGGGATCTCATTAAAAAGCTTCTGCACTGCAAAAGAAACCATCAACAGAACTAAGAGACAACCTACAATGTGGGAGAAAATTTTTACCAGCTGCCCTCAGACAAAGGACTATTGTCTAGAATATATAAAGAACTAAACACATATGTATAAATTCTGAATCGTTTCTCTGGTGTGAAAAGCTATAATAGTACATAAGATCCTAATGAGATAACTGACCATGTGAAATAGGAAGAAACGGGCTAAAGGTGTAGGGAAAATGGCAGGGGAAAGGTAATAAGGGAAAAGAAAAAAATGTGAAAAAATGACAAAATGGAAATAAAGTGTTTGTAAATGGGGAGGGGAGGAGGGGGTGAAGGGAGGGCATGGACAAGGAACAAAATGAGAACCAAGACCTGTCATGTAAAAGTACACCATCCCAATAATGAATGTAATTGTACTGTATAATTAAAATGTACCAATAAACTCAGTAAAATAAAAAGAAAATAGCTCAAAACAATCAACCCCCCCAAATATAAAGACCCAGTTCAAAAATAGGCATCTGAAATGAGCAGACATTTCTCAGACAAGTAAAAGCAGCAAGTAAATATATGAAAAAATGTTCCACATAACTGGTTATTCGAGAGATGCAGGTGAAAACAACACTGAGATTCCACCTCACCCCATAAAGAATGGCTGCTATCAAGAAATCAACCAATAACGAATGGCGGGGTTATGGGGAGAAAGGAACCCTTCTCCATTGTTGGTGGGAGTGCAGACTGGTTCAACCACTATGGAAATCAATATGGAGATTCCTGAAAGAGGTGGGACTAAAGCTTCCATTTGATCTAGCCATAGCTCTGCTGGGTGTCTTTCCAAAAGAATTAAAAGAACCATATTACAGTGACATATGCGCACCTGTGTTTATACTAGCACAATTTGTAATAGCTAAAACTTGGAAATAGCCCATTAGCCCATCAGTTGGAAACTGGATAAAGATGTGGTTTTTCTATAAAATGGAATATTACTTAGCCATAAAGAATGAGAAATTAGAGTCATTCATAGGAAAATGGATACATTTTGAGAATACACTCAAGTCAAATAAATCACACTCATGTAAATACTGTATAGTTTCTCTGGTGTGAAAAATATAATAGTACACAAGATCCTAACAGGGTAGTTAACAATGTGAAATAGGAAGAAAAGGGCTAAAGGTGTAGCAAAAGCAGGAAGGGTAGGGGAAAGGTAATAAGGAAAAAGAAAAAAATTGAGAAAATGAAAAGAAGGAAATAAAGTGTTTGTAAATGGGGAGGAGAAGAAGCGGTGAAGGGAGGGCAGGGACAAGGGGAAAAAATGAGAACCAGGACCTGTCGTGTAAAGGTACAAGATCCCAGTAATGAATGTAACTGTACTGTAACACCTAAAATGTACCAATAAACTCAATTAAAAAAAATGATATTTCTGATTCAAGAGTTACCTGTGGTATCTTTCACAGATATTTGTCATACTCCTGCTTAAACACTCAATGAAATTTTGTGGGTTTTGTTTTTCCTCACTGATTAAATAATTTTAATTTTAGCGTTTTCCAAATTCTTGTCATATTATTAATCTCATAACTTACAAAAGCTATCTCCTGATGACTAGTTTTTAGCATGACTATAAGCCATGAGCAAAACAAATAAAGCAAGTCAGAAAGAGAGGATCGAACCTCAACATTCACTTTCTATAAAGGAAAAACATGATTAGAATAAAAAGTAGAAGGAAAGGAGTATTCCTGTTGGTTATTTGTGATCATATTAATGGAGTAATACTTATTTGTAAGCATATAAGCTAAATCATGTACTCTGAAATAAAGTTAGCACATGTGAATAAGTAAGTAATGTTACTACAATGGCTGAATTCACATGTAGAGTATTAGCATTCATTACCTCATGAAGAGTTCCTAGAGACTTTGGAATTACAGCTGTTATCCAATCTGTGCAATACATTTTTTGAAAAATTTGGTAAGTTTGCTTTATTATTTCTGTATGTATAAAAATATGGTTAATAATTATTGAGAAAGTTAAACATAAATACTTTTAGAATTTTTTTGGTACTGAAAAGTCCTTACTGTATAGTTGATAATCTCTTTTGAATTTTCATTGAATTTTGAACTGATATGGTTGGTGTTTGGAGTTATGTTTTAGAATCATCTAGAAAAATGTCTCTACATGTACCAGTGAACGAATCATTCATTTAGGAAGATACGACAGATTCAAACTGTGAATGTTGAGTCTGTTCCTGATTGTCAGACTAATATTCAAACTACAATGAATTTTCAGCTCTTACTGACTAGAATCTTTGTATAAGTCCACATTTTTCATTTGACTAATTCAGGGCCTCATTTTGGACTGATCTTAATCAGTGTCTTGTTTCAGTGCTTTCAATAATTCCTTTATGTGCTCTTAGTTTTGTGAAAATGTTCATGATTATTTTGACTTCAGTTATTTAAAGGTAGTGAGAAATGTGACAGACTTTAGTTTTTATTTAAAAAATGAATATTTGAAAGGCTAACCTGAGGAAAGTTTAAATTTCAGTTTGTTGAAATTTGAAAACCTAAATTGAAGTTGCCCACAGTTTGAACAGTTAGTAGTCTAACCAGAAAGGAATGTAGGTTGGTTAGAACATATTGGTTGCAGATATAATTGAATTTGCACTACTACCTAAGAATGGCTTGGTCAAATATAAGTGGCTTCAATCATTATTTGGTATCATATTTTCTCCATTAGTGTAAATAATTAAATTAATTTCATCATTTTTCCCTTCCACCTGGGTAGAGATAATTTGTGAAAGTGATACATGGGAGGGTTTATTCTTGACAAAGGAATGTTTTTGGTGTACTACATAGGGTATTTATCTGAACATTGTGAATTTTTACAGATTACTATTTAAAATATGTAGGTTGATCGCTCCTAAAATGGAAAAAATTGGATTAGGAAGACTCAATTGGTAATGGCTATGCAAATATTCCAAAATGTGAAAAAGAAATCTCTTCTAGTCCTAAGTGTTTGTGGGTTACGGCACACAACCTATACAAAGAGCTAACTGGAAATACTTCACAGGTAAAATAAGCTCTCTAGAAATAAAGCAGGCTTTTGTTTTAAACTTGATTCATTTATTTGTGCTAAAATAGCACATTCAGTAACACCCCATTTATCTGGTCATTTTCCAAGATAAGATGGAATTTTCCAGATAACTGATCATAAATTAGTTTTCCATGTAACTGAATCTTACATCTCCAAGGACTAAATAATCTTTTGAATTTAACTATTTTTATGGAAAATTTTATAAAATACATACTTTCTGATTTTGTTCCAATGATTTTAAATCACAGGATACTTAATATAATATGATTTTTCCCTCATGACTCAGTGTCATTTTTTTTTTTTAAACACGAAGTAGTTGAGTGTTACGCTTATTTTAAACTTTTTATCCTCGTCCTTGGTTAGACTGTCAGTAAGCTTTCCCTGTCTTTTTCAGTTGTCTCCACCGCCAGTGACTCTTCTTCCCTTAGCGGTTTTGTATTTTATTCTCCATAGCTTATGAAAACACATTTGTTAGGAATTACTGATTATGGTAAATTGGAATTGTTTTCCTTTTTCCTTTTTGTTAGCTGTATTAGGCATTCATATTTTCCCCACATTGCTTCTGGATTTGGAGTTTTGGTCGGAAAGATTGATTATAGGAAGGCCACCAAGTCAGGTGTGTTAGGTGTTACTGGGTGCCTTCTCCTCTTCACAGGTGAGTAACTTGAGCTGTAAAAGCACATTCTAGGAATTTCCCAGGCTGACATACTAGTAATAGAGTCTTATCTCTAAAGCCAGTGCTTTTCTACTATAGGTATGACATAATGATTATTATAAGCACTCTTAGCGATCTTTTTTTGTTTTTTTGTTTTTTAATCCTTGCGCCTGCAAGGCAGACAGCAGAACCACTGAGCCAAATCCCCGGCCTTAGCAATCTTAAATAAAAAAAGCCTGCATATTTTTGGAGTGGGCCTATTTTTCTCATTTTCTTACCTCAGCTAGGATCAGAGTCATCCCTACCCTTCTCCATACTTCATTCAAGGAGTTTGCCAACATTGGTCAGGACTTTAGCCTGAGTATCTCCAGGGTCTGTCTTCTGCTCCAATCATTTTCTATAATTAGTCCAGACCCTGTACTTCTTTTGCCTTTTCTCCCTCATTAGTCTCTTCGTCCTCCTCAAATGTGCCATCCATTTGAGCAGGATACACAGTCACTGAGCAGAAAAAGTTTGGAGGGAAGAGGGATTATGTACCAACACAAACATATGAAGGGCAGAGAATGAGTACTGATGGGCAAGAGAACCAAAACCCACATACAGGTAATAAGTGAACTATGAATATTTAGATGTTAAAATGATTGAAACATTTTATCCACCACAAATGATATGACCAACATAGAGTAAGATCCAGTATAAGCCCTGTGTACCTGTGGTGTGTGACATACTCATCTCTCCTGTCACAGGCCTGAAGGTTAATGTTCTGTGCCTCAAATTCTGATTAGCCTTTCATTTCCCATTCAAGGAATAGTAAAGAGAGTATAGCAGGGCTGGAGCATGTGAATGCTGCTAGGGGAACATTAGTTGAATAAGACTCATTACTGAAGACTAAAGGAAACTGGATTAATTACACTTGAAAAGGAAAGGTTAATGGAGGATTCATATATGCTTTTAAATATATAAATTGTATTATTCTGAGAATGAAGCCAAAATTCTCTGTGTTCCCCAGACAATGCCTTATGTTATAAGCAGTGTTTTAAATATAAATATTTTTATCAACCTAATACATGAAGTATATAAAGCCAATTATTAAATAACTAATGAAAAATTGCATGACTTGGTATTTTGGTTATTGTTAAAATGTGTGAATTCATGTTCAGGGATTTCTTTTCTCTTGGTGTTCTTTTTTTTTTGGTAATTTCCATTTTTCCTTTTGTCTTTTATCTCTTTTTAGAACTCTTGATAGTTTTCCTGTTGGATTTGCTGTATTGGTCTTCTTGATTTAATCTTTTGTTTTCCTTGTTGTCTATTTTAATTTTTTTTCCTGTTGTCTATTTTGTTGGCTGCCCACTGAATATTGTGTTGTTTCACAAAATTTTTTAAATCTTCTGAGAATACTCAAAATTTATTGCCTTTGTTTCTGTTTTCCTCCTTTATTTTTTTTAAGATATAGAACACTTAGGATGAGATCTGCACTGCTGAGAGATTTTAAATGTACAGTACAGTATTGTTGACTCTAGGCACACTTGTACAGCAGATCTCTGAGATTTAGTTATCTTGTATCACTGAAACTTCATACCCCTGATCACCAGCTCATTATTTGCTCCTCTGTTCTGCCCTTTGAAACTCACCTTTATGAGTTGGGTTATTTCACATACCTCCTATAAGTGGAGTCATATACTGTTTGACCTCTGTGACCTGATTATTTTGCTTAGCATAATGTCCTTTAGCATAAGTTTTATCCATCTTGTCACATTTTTTTGAGATTTTTCTTCTTAAAAAACAAAACAAACCCAAATAACCATGTTTTCTCTGTCCATATAATTGACAGTGGAATTTAGGAGCTTCTTTGTCTTGGCCTTTGTTACAGTTCGAGTCAAAAATGTCCTCCAGAAAGTCTATGTGCTTAGAGGTGGGGGCTATTGGAAGGTGATTAGATCATGGGCATGCTGGTCTCATCAGTGTGTTAGCTTATTAGGAGGTGGATCCTGGTTGGAGGAAATAGGCCATTGAGGAGTGACTAGAAAGTGTATATTCTTGTCTCTGACCTTTCCTCTTGCTCTGGGTCTCTTTCTCATTCTCTGCTTAGTGGCCACCATGAAGTGAGCATCTTTCCTGTACCATTCTGTTTATGTTTTCTGGCCTGCTGGTTATGTGTTGAAATCTCTGAAACCATAAGGAAAATTAAGACTTTACTGCCAGAAGTTTTGCTTGTCAGGTATTTTGTCCCAGCAACACAAATGTGTCTAATACAGCTATTGTGAATAATGCTGCCGAGAACTTGGTGTGCAGACATTTCAATATCCTGATTCAGTTCATTACTAGGTATCCAGTACATACGTAGATGTGAGATTGCTGAATTAAACAATAGTTCTATTTGTAATACTTGGGGAAGTTTCATAATGTTTTTGCTAATGGTTGTTCATTTTATATTGCCACCAACCATTGGTGCACAGTTCTCTTTGATCCCCATCCTCACAGCACTTGTTGTATTTTATTTTTGGGTACTGGTAGTAGCCATCTTGAATTGTTTGGGATGCTTTTGGTTTGCATAACTCTGCTTGCTTGCTTGTATTCATTCGTTCATCCATTTATTGTCTTGTGTTGGTCTCTATCTTTCATGTTGCAGGCTTTCCTGGACTGTCTCTTTGTCAGTGGTTGCCCCTTTATAACTTCCTTCTGCATATTTATGACAGGTATTTTTTTTTT
>NW_022900929.1:3879017-3960300 GCF_012274545.1 Fukomys damarensis
TTTGGAGAATGATCCATGTGCAGCCGAAAAGAATGTATATTCTGGTTTTTGGGGGTGGAATACTCTATAAACATCTATTAAGTCCATGTGTTCCAAAGCTTGGTTCAGTTCTATTATTTCATTGTTGATTTTCTGCCTAGTAGATCTTATGACAGGTATTTTTAAGGTGTGAGTTCTTCAGCTGTCCACATACAGAGTTCTTTCCTTCTTTGTGTGGTCCTTCACAGTTACTTAGCAAAACTAGGAAGCTGCTTATGTTAAATAGTAGACAGATTTAGCTAAATGTGGTGGTATATGCCTACAACGCCAACATTTGGTAGGCTGAGACAGGAAGATTTCTGTGAGTTTTCAGTCAATTTAGGCTTACATAGTAAGTTCAAGGTTAGCCTGACTGAACTACATAGTGAGACCCTGTCTGAAACAAACAAACAAACAAACAAACTGCCTCGAAAGTGGAAGGTCCTGAGTTTGATCTACGGTCTCAAAATAAATAAATAAATAAATAAATAAATAAATAAATAAATAAACTAAAAAAGAAATAAGAAAGATTCAAATTTTAAGATTAGACATTGCCTTGAGTGATCGTGAAAGGCTTTATCCCCTCTCAGATCTTACTAATTATTTTAGTATTAAGATACTAATATTCTTTTTGTGATGTTTTTGGTGTGGGCATTTTTGTTAGAGGAATTGGAAGTAGAGCCCTTATCTTTGTGTATGTGTGGGGATTGGGAAGGGTATATTTTTCGGGAACATTGCAATTTCTACCCAAAGTTCACCATCATTATTAAGAGGTTAAATTTGGTTTAAACTAACATTACAGCATGTACTTTCTTCTTCTGGTACAAATGCTAGCCACTTACATAGTGGAGAGCTCCTAAGAGACTCTTCATTACTCTGATCCTTAATTACGATGAGATAATGGGTCATTTTCTTCTTTCTCATAAACTTAGTTGTGTGGAAACCATTTTATATAGAAATAATTTAAAAGCTTTAAAACATGTAAAATGTAGATAGCATTACAGAGAAAGTTCAGTTTTCAGGCATAGGGCAGTGAAGGATATTTTCTCAATCATGTTACTCGTAGTAACTAAAGGTCTTGTAGAGTGAGAAGAAATGTATTTAGCTTTATAGTTTGATAAAATATACTAATTTGTTTCAGAACTATCAAAGCTAATAGAAGAGCTTGTACTTTAATTTTCATTAGAGTGATTTTGTTAAATGTAGATAGTTCTTTTATTATATAAAAACTAAAGAAAACTGTAGTAGGCTATGAAGAAGAGTTCCTTTATTTATAGGCTTAATTTTAAAGTAAATTGTGAATTATTCTAATTAGATGCTTTAGTGTTAAATGTTATGTTCATAAATTTATGACTCTCTTAATTTTAACATTTGATTACCTTGTACCATCTGGCGTCACTGTAGTTCTGGGAAGAATGCTGAACTGGGAACAACATGGACCATTCTGTAGGTTCTATTAAATTATTCGTTAGCTGTGTAACCATATGCAAGTTTCTTAACTTTTCTGCTTTATTTTTATTTTTATTGGCACATGTTTGCAATATATAATGATTATATTCATCTTGGGGAGATGGTACATGTACATAACATTATCTTTTTACTTTTTGCCCTCCTACTCCAACTTCTCCCCTCCTGCTGTCTCTTGGTCCTCTTCCCATTAGTAAAAGATCTTTATCCCTGTTTCCTATTGTCTCTTATTTTGCTTTTTAATTCATTTACAGTTTGATATAAGAACTCTCTATATCTTGATTCCTTATATTCTTTCTGTTTTGTGACACTACTTTGCTATGTGGCTAGTGGTTTTTCCCTTTTAAATTAATAAATGAACAATACAAACATTTTATATGTATGTGTATTGATATACATTGTTCAAAATATATATACAAACACATCCTTAAATATTTAGATATAATCATGTAAAATGAAAGTTTGCCACCACTCCTACTCAAAACATTTTAAAAGGCAACAGAAAGCTTCAGTGGCAGTAGCCAGGCATTTTCATGCTTTTGTCAGTATGTGTGTATCAATATGCACATGCACTGTACTGGGAACCATTTAGCACCTTACACTTTGCCTCTTGATCTTAAAAATGATTTTATGTAAACATATTCCTGAACATGTATATTTCTAGTCAATATCTATTGGTTATTTATAAATAAGAAACATGTTTAGTTCTTCACATGTTTTCTTAAATCTTAATTTTTCTCTGTGTATTTGAATTAGGAAAATTATTTTTAAAAATTTATGCATAAAATATTTTAAAGCAAATAAGCAACTCTTAACAGTGTTCCTATTCACTGATAAATTTGAAGTGATTTTTTTTCTCTGTGCTTTTCTAAATATTTCATATTTCTAATAATTGATGTTTTATTGGGAAAATCCATTTTAATAAAAAACCATACTATTATGAAGTTACTATCATTTATTTAATTGAATTATTAAAAACCATAGGCTTTATAAGTCATACCTCATTAAAATATTATTCTCAGTCTCTTTAATTGAAGTATAATTTACATATAATAAAATGCACAGATTTTAACTATATCTTTTGATTAGTTTTTACCCACTGCAGTTAAAATATAAAACATTTCAATAATCTCATAAAATTCCTCAAGTCTCTTTTAAATCTGTCCCTTTTATTCAGGCAGCCTCTGATCTGACATCTGTTACCATGGATTAGTTTCTTCTGTTTGGAACATCATGCATGTGGAACCTTGTGTCCCACTACTCCCTTTTATAGATTGTCATTACTTATGTATCTTTATTGCTATCTTAATATCTCCATCACTCTTGTTTTTCTTAATGTTTAAATGGCCCAAAATTCCACAGCTTGGAAGGGCCAGAATCTGGGCCTTGGGTTTGTGAAACCCTGTTTTCCTGAATCTTGTATATGATGCTTTTCAGGCTTGTCAGAGAAATTGTCAGGAGGATAAGAGACTGTGGAAACATGTTGAACATTATCCGAGGAATTTTTATTCCATTTTTCACACACTAATACCTCGGTTCATGAATGCTTCTGTTCACAAATCTGTTCTCAAACAAAAATGTTCAATAAAATTTTGCTTCTATTCACAAATTCAACATTGAGTGACAAACACAAACATGCCCATCTTCCCTCAAACCCTAAAACAAATTAAGTTTGTGGACTAAAGTACCACTGTATTTACATTTTCCACTAGAGCACTATGGTACTTTGGGGTTGAGAAACCACACCCCCTGACCTATTTTCCTCTGGTGGATAGTCACCAGGCATTAGTCTAAGCAGCTATCCAACTCTGAACCTGAATGTGGGAGGCTGTGGGCCAACTTTTTTAACTTTAGACATTGACATTTTGAGGAGTTTCCTCTGAAGGCTAGGTTCTCTGGAGAAAAGTCTATTGTTCTCCTGCCTCCAGGTGAATGGCCTGGATGCCAGCAGGTTGGTGCTAAGTTGGGGCATACATGCTTGAATTCACATTGTTACTGCTGTGCTTCTGGTACAGTCCTGGACACAGCTGACCTGGAGCCCCTTGCCTCGGAAGTCAGCCTAGAGCTTATCCAGCTGGAGAGCATAGGCTCCTCCTGCTTGTGCCTGTGGGGAAGTAAGCTAGACAAAGGTTGTTAAACTCCTTTCACCCAGTCCTCCTCCTTCTTATTCCCTTTGTTCCTTTCTTTTTGGGATAACTCAGGCTCTGCTTTCCCCTAAGAGGGATTATGCATGGTGAACCATATTGATGGTTTCCCTTACTGTTGAATTTGGAGTTCAGCTTCTTAGCTGAGCTGACAAGGTCACTAGAATGTGTCACAGTCATTTTTGTTGTCTTGTGCTCTCTTTACCTTTAAAAGACCCCCCCACACACACACACAAACTTTTAAAAATCATTCTGGATGTGGACCTCTTTTCCTTAATTTTGCCTTCTTATTCATTACTTTTCATTCATCCTGTACTAATTCTGAAGCAGGTTCAGAAATAGCATATGGTTATATTTTCTGTATCCTCATTTATTTGTATCAGTGTCATTTTGACTCCAAGCATCTTTCTGTTGCCCTGTCAACAAATTATCCCCACAAGTCTGCTCTACTTGGAAAGGTTGTTGATGTCAAACTGTGAAGTACTTTGGAGGTCGTGGGGAGAGATTTTCATTTTATTCCTTGAAATGTGGGAATTGGTGAAGTTCATGTGGCCTCCTCACATCTGTCTCCTTGACATGTCTCCATCCAAGACTTAGGATGTAGGTGTTTAAGACACCTTTTACCTTACTCAGAAGGCCTTAGGACCAAGAGCAAAATATCTACTCAGCACTGATCAAGAGGGATTACTGGTGCTGTTAAGGAATAGAAAGAAAAAAGACACAAAGAAGCACATGTATACTGCCACATGGCTTTATAGTTGTAGGCCCAAAAGACAGAAGGATCAACTTCAGAGGCTTTTGCTGGGTTCTCTTCTTGTTCTTGTCCATCTCCCAAATTAGTATCGTCTGCTGACTGGTTTGGCTCAGCTCACCTAATAAGAAATAGTTTCTGGTTTTATGCTTCCTTTGTTGAATACTCCCTATCATCATTATGCAGACATGAAAACCCCAGGGAGAAGTTTTCTAGTAACTCCTTTGATGTAGTCTAGAATATTCTCTTACTTGCGTTTACCAAGAAGAGGGAATGTGACTGACTACTTTATCCACTTGGGGCTTAGGTTTTAGGAGTTCCTTCAAGTTAGAGTATGTGTGTATGTGTGTGTATATCTGGTTTAAAATAATTACTTGAATGTTTCTGTGGAATTATTTGGGAAAATGAGAGGAGAGTTGCCTGGCCTTTGCATCCACTTGTGGAGTTTCAAAGAGGGTTTCTGCAGAAGTGTGGACTTGGCCTAGCAGATTTTATACCAGCTTTGCATACCTATAGGGACCAAAGACTCTGGTCAGGATCTCAGGAGAGATTCATGGATTTGCCTGACTTTCTTTGATTAGGGATGCATTTGTTTTGCACCCTTGCCACCTGGTATAATTCACAGCATGTAATAGGTGCTCAATAAAGGATTGTAGAATTAATGACTAAGGCAGTTATCACCATGGTTGCCAGCCATATCAAGGTGAGTTATGGGAATGTATCAGAGTAGGAAGAGTTATTGCATACATTTCAGGGCTCACCAACTCACTGCACAACTGATCCAAAAAAGTGAATGAAAAGTATCTATTCTAGGATGATGAAAGATGGCTGAAATTTGGTCTCAGCCAAGGGCTGAAGAGTATAGATTAGAAGGTACATGTATTGTCTCTTGGGGGAAGTTGCTGCTCAACTGGAAACAGTAGGTGTGATGGCAAGCCTTCCACATTTTGTGGTTTAAGCAAAAACACGGAACTGAAATCCCTCCAACAAGATGAGGGAGGAAGATTTGGGGAGCGAGAAAAAAAAAAACAGTGAATCTGAATCTACAAGAGAATATTTTCAAGGGCACTGGGCAGGGTTGATAACTGCTATGATATTGTTTAGAAGCCAAGAAATGGAAGAGTACAGTGAAACTTCTGTGAATGTGGGGAGAACGCACATTAACATCACATTGCAGCTATTTTTGGGTCTGGCATGGATATGACCTCTACTGTAATTTAAGTGTCATTTGGATTGAACTTGCTTTTAAAATTTGTTATCTTGAAGGTGTAGCAAAGTTCATATAAATTTGTTCTTTGAAAACCATCATTCTTGCATCTTTAATAGAATAAAGGGTCATTTATTTATTTTTCCAAAGAATTTACATGAATCTATAAAGGAATCACTGTTCTTATGTCTTCACCATGATAGGACAGATCTTTGTCTGGTCTGTCAGGTGGAATTCCTGACAGTAGATCTTGTTGCATACTTGTTTTATTGGAGGGAAGCCCATTTGCAGTCCTCGTGTTAATTGTCATGGTAAGGGCTAAAGAACAGACTTCCCAAGTCTCTCAAACATGTTTCACAATCACTTACACTTGCTATACTTTCTTTTTCAGGTGATATTTTCACTAAGTCAGAATTAAAGTATATCCTTGAGCATAAGTAGATCTAAGGCATTGGACTAATTGTTTTCATTTTATGTTAACTGTTGAAAGTTTTAATGTAATTATAAATTAGTCTAATAGTACTCTGTGGAAGTTAAAAATTTAGTAGAGCAAACGAAAGCTATTTACTAAATTCCTTACATGTACTTTATATGCTTGAAGCCTTACAGATGATTTATTGTTATTGCTTTGCTCAAGAGGGAATAATACAAGTCATAAGCTAAGGAGAGGATAATGTAAACCATACACTGACGTTCTGTGTACTTTGTGTCTTCTATGCTTTTTCTCATATGTTTGTCTCTACCTAGAATGGCCCATCTATTCCCAAACTCTTCTTCTGGTCTTTCTAATGAATGCCTTTTGTATCAGGGGTGGTTTAAAATGTTAGTCATTGTATGGATATACCAGCAG
Source organism: Fukomys damarensis (assembly GCF_012274545.1). NCBI lineage: Eukaryota > Metazoa > Chordata > Mammalia > Rodentia > Bathyergidae > Fukomys > Fukomys damarensis. Next base: position 3,885,455 of record NW_022900929.1, read on the forward strand.
TTATTATATTTTTGGTATTTATTTTTCTCCCAGAAGATTGAACTTCCTAAAGTCTGTATCATTAATTTCTGCATGTAGGCATGTATCTGACATAGGGAAGCTTTTCAACAAATGATTGTGAATTAAGTTTAATCTGTCTAATAATACAGGCATCACTCCAGTGCATGACTTAGGCACATACTACAATTTAGAATGTGACTGTTCTCACCAACACTAATGTTAAAGATCCTTTTCCACCAATGCATTGTACAGATTTTGAGCATGACTTCTTGGTTGTTCAGGCCAGTTCAGCCTGCATGGACTACTCTCCAAGGTCCTTGCAGAGGGCCTCACTGTCTCACAAAGGACCCCTAAACAGAAGCCTTAGTGGGAGATAGATACCTTTGTATGCACAGAGCATATTGCTGTGCCTGCCATGTAATAGGCCAGCATTTAGTGTTATGCAGTATTGCTTGCTTAAAGCAGCTCTGATATTTTCATTAATAAAAATCACTTGACCATATTTAAAATACAAAATGTTTTAGTTTATGAAAATATCTTACCCTTTATATTGCCATACCTTCCCATGCCATTGTTTCTCAGAGCCTCTCTCAGGATCTGTGGTAATGTTAGTTTTATTCTTGGATTATTAGAACCTTCAGAGAGAAAACATGGAGCTCTAAAAGGGGCCTCTTTTCAAACCTGAGTATAGAAATGAGAAAAAAAAAACATCAAAGACAAAGACTTCTAAGAAGGAAGGTACAAATTGATTTACTCTCACTTCAAAAGTTTGCGCAAAAGGAAGACCAGAAAACTGTAGGAGAATGCACCTTGTTGGAAGTCCTCCAGCAACTCATGCTCCTCATTCAACTATGTCACTCCCTAAAGCTGGTAGCCTCTTCACAAGGTTATCTTATGGCGAGGCCATGGTAGGGGTTTTCCTCTGTGCTGGGACAAGTGCAGAAGTAATTCTTATTTGTTTAGTTTGCTGCGAAGATGTGTTGAAGTATATATCCAAGCTAAGTGAAGTTATGCTTTATGTTTATTTTGGTTTTGGAAATTGAAGAACTAGTAAGAAAACTCAGATGGTATCATAGATTTGTCATTGAAATGGCACTTACATAGGATTGACCTTTTGAAAACAGAAATCCCATTCTTGGCTTCCCTATTTTGCTCATACATTTGATTTCCTTCTATGAACATGATTATTACCTGTTGCAGTTGTGAGGATAAAATCACAAGATAAACCCCTGCCTCATAGGGGTGTGGTTTCTGCCACAGAAATGGCTCTCAGATCTGTCAGGTTGGCTGAATGGATCTCTGGTGGGAGATGTGATTTGCTTTCTTATGGTCCACTTGTGGCTAGTGATATCCTTTCAGGGCCCACTTACAATAGAAGATAATGAAGGTGACACAGTCACCTGTAGGCAGGGTTGGAGACATACATTGCCCTTTGTTTACTCTTGAGAAGGAAGTTTGGAATCACCTTCAGTGTGTATCCATGTTAGCAGAACACTAAGTTAGGTGCAGTTGTATTGCATATATTGACACAGGATAAGTTCTAAGGACTTCATTTTTGGTACAAATTTTTTGTGCAAATGGATGATCATTTGAGAGCATTTAATTAAGTACTTAAAATGTTTATTTGTTGGTTACCTGGTAATGAAAATACCAACAGCAACTTTATAACTTTTTGTTTTTCTCAATAAAATGGGTTTTATTTTAATTTTGAAAACTGATCATTTCTTTACTCATTATTATCACTAGCTGTCTGTGCTACAGTTCATCTTGTTTAATTCTTTCCTGGACCATAACAATTGGATAGATTTTGTATTTGAATTATTTTCATCATAAATTGTGTTATCTTTGGCTAAAGCATTTCTCTTTGGTAGATGCTTTTGACTATCTGGCCTTTATACCATCAATTTCATTTTTAAATGCCTATGGAGACATGCTTGGCTGCTTATACATTTTCTAGTAGAGTTCTGTAAGAATTTTTCACTTTCCAAAGACCAAATGTATTCGTCTTGGTTCTCAACATTTTATAACTGCCAAAATAATTTAAAAGGCATTTTTCCTGTGCAACTTAATTTAGAGAACACATTTTGTCAGACAAAGCAGTTTAGGAAGTGTTGTGAATCAAGCAGCTGTAGGCCTCCAGCTCCCCCAGTGGCAGCATAGAACATGGACAGAGTACTGCACCGAGAGTCCTGAACATGCTGTTTATTGCCCCCAGTTTCTTCACTTGGAAAATGATGCTCCACGGTGGCTTTATATAAAAAAGCCCATTGGTTCTAGTTTTGAACTTCTCACACTTCAACACTGACAACTCATGTGGTCTTAATATTCCTCTTTGTATCAAAGCAGATTTATGGATTGCATTCTGAAAAATTTAAAGAATCTAGGCGATGCGATACAGAAGTTAACCATAAAGTCTCAATGACTTAAAACAAATTGCATGATTAGGGTAGACTAGCTAGTATGTCTTGGGCAGAAGAATTTTATTCATTTGAGTTACCCAAGGACCAAAGCTGATGGGGCAGCCACTGTCTCAAATGTTGCTGACTGCCGTCAGAGCAAAAGAAGTGTGGTGTAGATACCTTTATCTTCCTGGCTTCTAGAGCTTCTGCCTGTGTTTCATTGGCTACAGCAAATGGCATGCCTGATTCTGGGGCAGGGAGTTTTGGTCCATGAGGGGAACTGCAGTTCTTGATATACAGTAGAATTGAGAAGGCATCTTCTGACTGATGCCAATTTTAGGAGAAATTTAATTGATAGTTAACAGACTTTTGATTTGTCCACTTCCATATCACCCAGAATGAGAATGCTAGCTGATATCATAGCTATTAAGGGCAGGCAGAAAAACAGGAGTAAAGTGTTACATGACATTCATAAGGATTAAAAGATAGGGACAATGTATGAAATAAAACACTTTGGCAGAATATCAAATGGCCTCATGTTAATGACCAATTTTGGACCAAGATGGTAGCAAGAATTTGAGAAAAAAAAAAAATCACTCCCTCTAGGTGCCCAATTTCCTGTGGCTTTTTTGACTGGTTCAGAAAGCGGTGGTGGGCACAGGGGATTCATGCTGGTTGCAGTAACTAAAACAAGATGTCATTTCCCAGACTTCTGGCTGATACTCTATTTAGTGTGTGGGGGTGGTGAATAGGCAGTATCTTAAAATAGTACTAAGATCAGAAAAAGGAAAAGTCAATTTGTATCTAATGTAGTTTTTATTGTTTTAGTTTCATTCTTTGAAATTACTGTAGATTGAGTGTACAAAATGAATACCTGCATTAGTATAAGGTAGTCATTTAAAGACTTTAGTAACTCACTGATATTCTTATCTTGACATTTTTGTTATAAAATCATTGAACACAATTAGATGATAATGTTAACTTTAATTATCATAATGAAGAGAAGTAGTTCTCAAACTTGAGGGGCAGCCCAGATATCTGGAGGAACTCCTCCTTAGAGTCTCCTTTTCAGTAGGTCCAGGATAGACCTTGAGAATTTGCATTTCAGAAGAGTTTTCTGAGATGATCACACAGCTGGTGGGAAGACCACACTTTGACAAACATTGATGTAGAGGAAAAGGCAAGGTCTGAATCTCTATGATTCCAATTAAAAACTATTTGTTGCCTTTGATATTGTTTGTTGCTCAGCCCCTCGAATCCTTGTGGCAAATGAAAGGCAAGGTTGACTGCACAGGTGTTGTATATTATTGCCATTTTAAAAAATGGTGTAAGGCTCTGTAAGATAAATATCCTTTAGATTATCAAATATAAACAGCTTTTCTCATTCAAAGTATACATGACATCATACTACGTAGTGGAAGGTAGGACACAGAAGAACCGTGCACTAAGGAAAGAATGTGAAGAATTCAGAGAAGGGGCTATGCAGGCTGCTCAAGACTGACTTACCCCAGATTTGCCCATGAAAGCCCCTTAATTCACAGGAAGACCTGAATCCTCCTTCATAGTGCACACAAGCAGCAAAATCTAGAAATCTGAAATGTTAGCGCATTTTGAGTAGTGTTTGTCTTTTGCTGGACTCAGTCTCAGTTTACCTACTCTTAAGAGATTGTAAAGCAAACAGTATAATATTACTCATTTTTCTGGCATTTAAAACCCATTTTCTCAACAATTGGATAATGTAAATATAAATAATAGATATTTGAAGTCATCTAACTTCATTTAACCAATTGGGAGAAAGGAGGAAAATATCTGAACATCTTAAAAATTTTGTTCATCTTGAGGCTATAAATGTAGTTCATACATAGTTAACTAACACTAGCCTTTTACTTACAGTGTGTGTGACCTTGTCTGTTCATAGTGTTTTAAATAATTTTTATTATGGCTTGACTCTAATGTTCAATTAGAGTTTTTCTAAACAATTAATGTTTAGAAATTAATATTAAATGCAAAACATTAATATTTTTACTCTAAGTGCTGTTATAGCCAACTATTAAAGATTTGTCAATAATTGTAATTGACTTGTATACAAATATGAATTGCTTAAGTTATGTGGTAAATAGAAATTATTTTGACAAGATTCTTAATTTGGACAGAGTATATCTGGGTAATAGATTGAGCTCTGTGCTAGTGAAGTGTAATCACATATACTAGCTACTGTTAGGATTAGTATAACACATGCTTACTACAGTTGTAATGTTATTTTATATATTATATGTTACTTTTTTTTTGTGCTGGGGATTGAACTCGGGTCCTTGTGTTTGTGAGGCAAGGAACATAACCACCACTGAGCTAAATCCTCAGCCCTTATGTATTACTTTTAATCAGTGATTACTGAATGGACAGATAATGTCATGAGGTTTCTGTTTAGATTCTTGACATTAAAAAAAAAATCCCCTATTGATGAAGTAAGTTAGGTTATGGAACACCCATACAAGCCCATGTACTAAATTCTTGGTCCTCACCATGATGCTACTGGGATATGGTGGGATCTTTGCGAAGTGGGCTTAGAGGTGCTTAGGTCATTGGGGGCTCTCTTCCAAAAAGAGCTTTATTCTTCCTTTTTGCTCACTGCCTCATGCTGTGAGTGGGTTTGTTCTGATACATATTTCTGCCAGAATGTCCTGTCTTGCTATAGGCACAAAACATTAGGACCAATCAGTCATGGACTAGAACCTCCAAAATTGTGAGTCTTTTTCTCTTTATAAGCTAATTATCTCAGGTATTTTGTTATAGTAACACGAAGCTAACTAGCACACTTGTACTTAAAGAAGACTGCTCTAGTCCATGGCATGACATTTGTCCTCCATCTTGATAACATTTTGGATCACCTTATGTGTTTTTTAAATATTTCTTACCTGAGTAGAAGAACCATGGCTGTTCTAAGCAAAGGAAGAATCGGAAACCAAGAATATAAGCAGATATATGTCTGCATTCCCTTAACACACAGATACACCTCAACCACAGAAGTGAATGTTTTGCTGCTTCAGTTTCCATTTTGCCTGACCATCTCATCAACTTTCTTGTATCATCTTGATCCTCATCTTCTTGGAGACTGTTGAAAGGATAGCCATTTTTTTCCAAATTTTCCCTTTTATTCTTTCAAACACATCTTTTATTGTTTCTAAGTATCAATGGAAAAATAAATCTATTGCATTTTCTCCAAAATGTGTGAAAAATTGTAACAAGGCAGCTATAACCCACATATTGTGTACTATAAGTTTCTCACAATTAGGTCCACGTGAATTAGCATAGACATGGATCAGTTGAGTAAATCAGACAGTTAAGTGTATATGAAGATCTAATATGTGGTAAAAATTAGTTGGAAAATATAGTTTATTGAATACATGTCATTGACATAATTGACCATACATCTGGAATAAACTGTACACAAAATTAATTACTAATATATTATTTTAACTGTTCTGAAAGTATACATGTAATAGAAGTGGAATTTCAACTTAGTTCTAACTTACTCTAAAATTACTCTGCTACTTTTCTGGGTGTTAGGTTTTGTTTTATTTTATGTTTGAGACAGGGTCTCTTTGTCTAATCCAGGCCAGCCTTGAGCCCATTATGTAGCCTTCAGCTTGTAATTCTCATACCTGAGTTTCCCCAAGAGTTGGGATGTCAGGTGTGAGCCACCATGCCAAGCTATGCTACTTTTAAATATTAATGTAGAACATGCTTTAATTCTGATAGGAGAGTGGAAACAAATTTCTTTTGCTAACATTTGTTGTCATTTTATTTTTTATCATTATAAACAATGTTGTGGTGAACATCCTTTTGTATTGCTAAGTAAATGTATGATCCTTCTTTAAAATGAAGTCATAGAAATAAAAACTCTAGATCAAAGTTCAGATTTTTAAGAGCTTTTTAATGAACTTCCAAATTGCTCTTCAGAAAAATGATGCCAATTTAGTGATTATATACTTTCTAGCATTTTATATCAATAAGCGTTCTCTTCAGAAATCCCATGCCAATTTAGTAATTTTATTTTATTTAACACCTATTTTTATCTTCAGAATAGATTATCATTTCTTTTTTTTTAAATTGAGTTTATTGGTACATTTTAGGTGTTACAGTACAGTTACATTCATTACTGGGATCTTGTACCTTTACATGACAGGTCCTGGTTCTCATTTTTTCCCCTTGTCCCTGCCCTCCCTTCACCGCTTCCTCCCCTCCCCATTTACAAACACTTTATTTCCTTTTTTTCATTTTCTCATATTTTTTTCTTTTCCCTTATTACCTTTTCCCTACCCTTCCCACTTTCCCTATGCCTTTAGCCCTTTTCTTCCTATTTCACATTGTCAGTTATCTCATTAGGAGACTATCATTTGTTATAGAGAAGACCTATATCCCCCATCTGCCTTGGGTATTGACAAGATCCAAATCATAGTCCATGAGTCTCGTAATTACAAGGATATGTTCTGAGAGATGTATTGTTTGGTGATTTTACTGTGCTGATATCCTGGAGTGTCTTACACAAATGTGGCGATACAGGTCAATTGTGAGGCATGGCTTCTTGCTGCATTCAGAGAGTGGTGGACATGAGGTGTAATGGGCAGCTTTGGTTTAATCCAACACACTGCTTTACTGTAAACTATTTGGAAAATAAGTAGTTCTTACATTAATCAGCGACTTATTACAGTCCAGACACATGGAAATGCTGAGGTAGGATTTTACTTTCTGGAATGTCAGTGTGTCACCTGTGCTGAGAGGAGATGTAACTCTTCCCTTGTATCTCAGTAAGCTGCATCCCTAGGTAGAGTGTGCTCTTTCATGAATACTGTCTGTCCCTTGTCTATCTCCATCGTCTAACCCATGGAAAGTTAGCACATTTCCAAACTATAAGAACTGTGTACTTTTAGTCATTTTTAATACAAACAGGTTTTTGGTAGAATCTAGAATTTATTTAATTCATTTTGGGGTCATTCATATGTGGTATCTGAGATCTAGCCTTCATCTAAGAGTACATTCCTTTTGTAAAAGACACCACAAGTTTGATCCAGTATTTACCTTTATTTCCCATCATTTTTGTACCTTTCACTATAACCAACATGAGGTAATACTGATGTGATAACATCAGACCAATTATTTGATGTGTATAGAGCTCCTTGTGGATTGTCATTTTATTTTTAAAATAACTGAATGTGCTAAATATTCTCCCTTGTCTCAGGGGAAAATGAAAGTAAGTTCTTTTCAGAGTAGACTTTTATGTTTTACAGTGTTCGGTGTAAAATAGGATAGAGATGTATCATGAATCATAGCACACATTAGACTGAATTTAGTGTGTTTGCATCCTGTGATCAGAGATCCTGCTCTCTGTGAAATGAGGATTTTGGTTTGCTTTTACTTTTTGGAATAGACTTAGAAAACTAGACTATAAATAAGCTGAAAATTATCATAAGGACTTTTAAGTTGGCCCTGAACAATACTGCTTTTGGGTCTTTATGTAATGGATTTCTTAATGCACATAAAAACATTCTTTTCTATTTTCCTTTTACTTGGTGTATACTAACAAATATATAAACATGGATCTGAATCATGATTGTTTTTGTTACACATTGGTCAGCTCTTTTCTCAATCCAAACTTTAGCCAGAAGAAAAACAATCTCATTTTGGTGTGTGCAATAATGTAATAAAACAATATAGCTTAATTTACAGTCTCCCTAAATCTGCATACAGTTCTATTTTACATTTATGTTTGTAGACATCACCATAGTTGTGACAGTGATATTTGTAAAGTCATTGTGAACTTGTAGTTTTATATATAAATATATGTAAAATGCATAGCAATATATTTACATGTGTACATTTATAATATGTGTGTAACATACACATATGTCAAGATAAATGACATAGTAAATATAAATTATTTATGAATGATAAAGAGACTGAAATTATAGGTATCTTTAGATGTTTAAATAAACCTGCAGTATTTAAGTGCCTGGTGTTTATTTAGCTTTACATTTTAATGATCTATATTTTCTAAAGGTAGTCTTCAGGTGAATTAAAAAAGCCAGAATAGTTCAGCAGCAGTAGGAATTATAAATATTGCACAAATCATCAAGGATTCCATCAGAGCAGTTCTGATGACCACTTGGCTAAAGCTTGTGCCTTATGTTCCCTTTACCTTCCACTTCTTGGTTACTGCTGGATACATATATGCTTTTTCTTCACTGCTAATATTGTAATATTGTTCATTGAAATACTCTTTATCATCTATCATTACTTTAATTCTTCTCTATCTCTACTGCTACTTGTTGGATATCTTCTAAAATTGAAATTTTAAACATACAGAACATGCCAGGAAATCTTTTGTGTTAATTATCTACACTTTTACACTTGACAGATATGTTCAGAAATTTTCTTGTAGTCATTAACATAGGAAATTTGAAGTGCTTTATGTGATATTAATATTACTACTATGACAAGTGATGGTGTGAAAAAGAACATATTTCTTATATGAACTCTTGCCATATTTCCTCCTATTTTCCTGTTTTGATATTTCTAGGAAATATGTTTCTCTATTATTATTTATAATTTTTTGAAGTATTGTTTGGGAAATATAGCATCATTGTATTAGCTTAGTTTAAACTTTTTTTCATTCTCTATAGTTAAGGAGCATTAAAATAGATCGTATAATAGTGCTGGGCTTTTGATAATTTTTAGAAGTATAGTTAAAAGAATGGCCTATTAAAGGACTTAACCTACTTTGAAATCATACAAACTAATTTTTAAAATCTTTCCCCCTTTTCTTTTGTATTTTGTTTATTGTAATAGTTGCTTGCCAGGAGTAGATGTGTTTCAGGAGTTACAATCTGGCCAAAAGTTAAAAGGCAGGGAGGGACAATGACACATCTGTGTTTGTTATGCAGGATTATATTAATATAGTTCTTATTACTTTAATATATCACTACCTGATGGGTATGTGAATTATTTAAAATGAGCATCTGGGAAATATTTTATGGTATTTGAAATAAAATGAATTTTTAATGTTCATATGTAATACGATGTGCCTAAATTATCCTAGTACAGTTTTCAAATCCCAGTGAATCAATATCAGCAGTAGTGTTTTTCCCTTATTGCCTAGGTCATGGAACCTTAGAATAGTGCACAGACTTTAAATTTGACTATATGCATATAACATAAATTTTTTTTATTGAGTTTATTGGTACATTTTAGGTATACAGAACAGTTACATTCATTATTGGGATCACATAAATTCTTAATTTTTGAGTCAGTCAAGCTTCCAGCTTTTTTATACCTGTCTTCAGGTTTTTTGTTCTTGTTTTATATCAAATCTAGCAAAAATAACACCACAACATCCATTTTGGTGACCTCACTTTCCCCCTAAATTTAGTTTCATACAACAGAGAACCTTTAAAGTTTTTTAATGAAAGCTTTTCTTAAAGAAATTATTTAGACTTAGAAGCTGAGTCATGTTTTCAAGTTTTAGAAACTCTTGATTTGTGAAAATGTAGTAGTAATCTTATAGGCTAAGTCACTTGGGGTTGACTGAGCTGTAACTCTTGAGGATGGTACTCCTCATAAGGGCCAGATCACATTCTGCTGTCCCTGTGGTTGCAGAGAGTTCAGGTCTCAGGTCCTCAGTCAGCTATACCATTTGCTAATAGTGAACAAATTTTTTATTTACCTCTTTTCTTCACTCCTCTAGCCTGGCATAGCATGAATGGAAGGCAGAATTTGTTAATATGATAGTTCATGGTACATGTTTTTTTGCTTTGCAAGTTATCTTTAGTGGGCCACATTTTGAAGTGCTTCCTTCTGTTGATTTGATTTTAAGCGGTATTTTAGAAATGGACTTGATGATCACAGAAAAGGATCTTACCTTATTCGTGGGTGATATTGTACTATTTATTTCAGTCGTCATGCAATTTGCTAATTAGGTCATTGTAGGGGTTAAGGGATATGAAATACTTTGAAATAATTATTACATTCTCAGAACAAAACAGCATCAGGCAAATGCTGTTGTGTAGTTGTTATATTCTGATGTCTCTTGGAAGAAGTGGAAGATAGGTTAGTATCTTATTACTTTCATCATCACTTTATCTTAAGATTATATAGAGCATATTTAAGTAATTTAAGTAGCGTTAAGGTATATATTTCTGTTTTGCTCATTAAAGATTTTTATCATTAAAGTAAAACATGTTCTGGAACATTTGGAAAACACAGGGAAATATAAAGTAAGAAAATTTAAAAGTAACCTAGGTCTTACTGTCTAAAAGTATAATTATTTGATGGTTTTGCCTTTGGCCTTTTCACATATTTTTTCATAAAATTTAATTTGACTTTATATTGGGCAACAATAGCTGACATTTTTTGAGTGCTCATTTTATAGAAGGAAGTGATGAACTAAGAGCTTTGCATGTGTTATCTGCTTAATATTCACAGTAATCTATGAGACAGCTATTAATCTAGTGATGAATCAAACTTAGAGCTTACTGAACATCAAAATATTAGATACTCAGAAGTTCCAGTCTGGACAAGATGTCATAGACCCGTTTCTTTCTCTGCTTCCTTGTAAAGGACAATATTAAGCCCTGGAAATAATGCAAGAAATGAAGAAACAACGTTTTCAAAAGTGATAGGAAGAAATCCCACTAGTCTCAGATCTCAGGTGTATAGGACCATTACAGTGGTGGGGCATTTCATGTACCCTTACCCAGCAGAACAGATAGACTTGGCATTTCCTGATCCCCTAAATTAGAAACTAAGGCAAGCTAGGCAGGCTCTTTCCTTCCTTGGATCAGATAGCAGCCTGGCACCACCTACAAGGAGGGCCAATAAGAGGCCCTCCAATATTATGGAGCTAGGAGAAGCCTCTTTCCAGTGAGAGACACTTGGGCTTCTGGGAAGCACCCCCAGTGCTCCAGGAAAATAGCCCCTTTATGCCCATGGACCCTAGATTTTCCTCTTCTGCCCCAGGGCACAAAAGTGGGCAAGGAAGCGTCTTTGATTTGTGAGCATGAGCACAACCACCTCCTCTACTGCGAGACATTGGGAGCCAGACCCTGTTAGGCAGCCCTAGCACTGATCAGTGGGAGCCCTGTATGAACCAGATAAATGAAGCTGATCAAAACAACATAGCAAAGGCTCTGAAAATTAAGCCATCACTGGAACTATGGCGCACAAAAATAGTCCAAGACCTGCATGCTAATGCCAAACACGGTGGCTGCCCAGACAGAAAGTCAGCAAGGATACAGAAGAACAACACAGTTATCCAACAGGGCCTAATTGACATTCCTAGAGCACTCTATGCAATAATAGAATGCAGTCTCCACAAGAGGTCAGGGGACATCTGCCAAGACAAGCACATCTTGGGCTACAGAGTAGAACTTGGTGCATTAAAACAATGAACTGGTGCAGAGTGTACATTCTGACCACATGGAGTCAAACTAGGAATCTACAACAGAAAGACAACACAGAAGTTTCCAAAGAGGTGAAAAATAAACTATGTAATTATAAGTAATACATGTGTTAATGAAGAGGTTTTAAGGGAAATGAATACATAGAACTTAGTAAAAATAAAACTGCACATATCTAAATATGTGGGATGCAGTTAAGGCAGTTCTGAGAGTGGGATTTATAGCATTACTACATTAAAAGTGAAAGATCTCAAATCAATAATCTAAATTGCTGTTTCAAGAAATAAAGGAAAAAAAGAACAGATGATCCCAAATCAAGAAGGGAAATAATAAAAATTAGAAGTCAATGAAGTTGAAATAGAACAGTAGAAAAAAATCAGTGAAGCAAAAAGGTGGTTCTTTGAAAAAAGTCAAATTGATAAATTTCTAGTAAAACTGAGAAAAGGGGAAATAAAGGTCATAAGTCACCAATATCAAGAATGAAATGAGACAGCATTACAGATCCTGAGTCCATTAAAGAAATGAGAGAGCTTCAAACTCAAATAAATAAAAGCAATTTGTCTAAAAGTGCAGACTGCTGCAACTTAACCAATATTAGAAAATCAGAAGAGTTCTATAACTTTTGAGGAAATTGGTACAGGATAGTGGCTATGGTTACATGAGTGGCACCGGAGATCCTTGTGGTGATAAAATGTTCAGCATGCTAGCATGGTGATGATCACATGAACTCACAAATGTGTGAAAATAACATAGAATTCAACACACAGGAATGGTTCATTTAGTAATCTAAAGGGGACAAGAGAGTTCTGGTGTCCTCTGATTTTAGGACTGGAGACAGTCTCTTTAGTTGGATCTCTTAAATATTCTTCCTGATTTTGGTTTCTGCTGAACCTACTCGCTGCAACAGGATCATTGGTAGCTTTTAGTGTCTTGGTAGTTGCTCAGTAAGAAGGAAAGATCTTGTTATTCCAGTATTTGTTTGTAAGAAACAAAATTCCAGTAAAGAATGAAGTTAACTAGGAGGATCACAAACCTATCTCTCTTTAGTCACTGTTGAAAGGATGGTGACTGGGCCATGTAGAAGCAGTGTAGACAGCAGTGAAGAATGTTGCTGAGGAAGGAAGTGAGAGAACCCAACTCAAGGTAAACTCTGGGAGTTGTAGCTGATCCCCTCTATCTGGAGTCTAAAGGGCAAGATGTATGTGACAGTTAAAGCATGAACATGCTAGGAACTAGAAGAATACTGAACTGTTACAGCTTTTGAATCCAGTAGAATATTTCCCTTCTGGTAAATGGAAATCAATCTAAATGCTATCAGAAATATTTCAAATGAAGCATTTAAATAAAGAATATTTTTGTATACTTTATGCATTTTACAAGGCAAGTATGTATTTTCCAAATTGATATCATTTTCCCCTGTGATATTCAAGTTCACATATTTAAGATTGAAGGAAGGCTTTAAAAAATAGGTATTAAAAAGTACTGCTGTATGGTTTACATTATCCTGTTATACACAGTATATATATGTGCATACACACACACACACACACACACACACACACACACACACACACACACACACACACACATTAAACAGTGAAAATAGAAAGCATACCCTCTGCAACATCTCATACTGAAATCACTTTCCTTGAAGCTATTTGTTTGTAACCCAGATGCTGAGCCTAACTAGATCATGTGACTATTATTATAAAAGCAATATATACATTTCAATGTGAAATCCCAGTATAGAGTAATGATCCTTGCAAGGATTTTATAATTGAATAGTTCGCCATGAGGCTGAGTTTATAGCTCAGCAGCACGGTAAGTTTCAGTTTGAACAGAGCTCCTGTCCCCTTTGTAAAATCAAAACTAGAAGTGTTGCCCACTCTTATACCTTGTGGTTTACGTGAAGACCCATGTGGACTCTGATTGGGTTCATTCCAGGAAAAATAATTTCTGTGCTAAAGAAGTTTTTGATTTATTTGTTTGCCAGAAAATTTTTAAAAATGTGTTTTAAGTTTTTTTAAGTGCCAGGATACTTAAGGACCCCAACTCAGAACCCAGATGTAGTAATTACCTTACTTGGAGGCAGCCATCCATCCAGAGTCTTCTCTGATTCATTATTGAGTGTCATGCAGTGGTTGTCATTTTGTCCGCCTCAAGGCCTGTTGTAAAAGCAGTGTCCACTCAATTCACCTGCATATCTGTTTTTAATCCCTAAATAGTTTCTGCAGTCATAAATACTTGAACCTCAAAGTATAGAGATGACACTGTGCCCCCCCCCCCAAATCAAACAGATGAACAAGTGTCATCAACACATAATGCAGACTTCAGAAGAGCCTGGACTGTGTTTTGCTAATGACGATTTCTTGACTGCTAGTCCAAGGCTTGACACTCAGTAAATGTTTCCAGATGATTGATGTTGAATAAACTTAAAGCATACTGAGCTCCTCAGAAGTTGGATGAACATGGAAGAGCTTGTATTGACAGAAGAGAGAGATGCACAGTCCGAGGGGACCAGACTGGAGCTTGCACCTATCACAGCCCCTCTTTGAAGCTTGATGTTTCATCTAAAAGCTCATACATGCTTTTAGTTCTGCTTCTTATTAGGAATGTTTGTTTTTTCACAAAAGTTATTTTAAATGTTATTCATCAGAAAATAATATGCTTCTTCAAAATGCACTGAGGAACTCTAGTTAACTTATCTCTTGGGGTACTTGTGTTGCTTTTGAGAAATGTAAGTGTCAATTCACTACTTTGTAAGTAAAAAAAGTACTCTCTACAGCTAAAGACATACAAACTTATGTCTTCACTTTGTCCCTCACTCTTGAATTCACTATTTTAAATTGGTAACACTTCTAACTTGTTGCTTGGGAAAATAAAATTCTTGATTCATTCTTGGTTTGTTTTGTTTTCCATCCTTGGCTTGTTTTGCTTTACAACTAGTATATTAGAAAGTGCTGGCTGTACATGAAAGTGTCCTGAATTTGATAATTTTTAACAGCTTTTACTGCTACCAAAGCACAACTATCATGTTTTACCAGGATTTGTACAGTAATCTTTTTCGCTGTTTTCCTTGTGTCTCTCCTTCCACCCTTTCTTTGCTCTTCTCTGGCCTCTCTGGCCTGAGTTGCTGTGGGTTCCAGGCTTTGTCCCTGTTAGCTTTGCCAAGACAGCTCTTCCTGCCCATAGATAGCAACATGCTGCTCCTGCACTTTTCTATTAGTGTTTACTCTACATTTGCATATTTAGTCATCTTCCCCATTCACCTTAACAAAAATTTTATACCAAACATACCATGTTTTCTTAATTTTTTTTTTCAATTTCTGTTCTTAGCACTTATCGAATCTACATGTTTTACATGTTGAAGACATCGAACATCTCTTACTGCTCTCCTGCCCCAGTGTGTCCCTCAGTTGTAAGCTTGGCGAGGATAGACTAGAAGGGGGCTATTATCTGCTAAGCATCTAGGACATCTCTGTTTAATCCTGTCTCTAGGTTTTATTCTAATGCTTATTTTCAGTTTTCCCTCCCTCTTTCTTTTCTTTTTTCTCATTGAGTTTATTGGTACATTTTAGGTATACAGTACAGTTATATTCATCATTGGGATCTTGTACCTTTACATAACAGGTCTTGGTTCTCATTTTTTCCCCTTACCTCTGCCCACCCTTCCCTTCCCTATTTATGAAAACTTTATTTCCATTTTTTTCTTTTTCTCATATTTTTTCTTTTCCCTTATTTCCTTTCCCCTACCCTTCCTGTATCCCCTACACCTTTAGCCTCTGCCCTCCCTTCCCTTCCCTATTCATGAAAACTTTATTTCCATTTTTTTCTTTTTCTCATATTTTTTCTTTTTCCCTTATTTCCTTTCCCCTACCCTTCCCATATCCCCTACACCTTTAGCCCTTCTCTTCCTATTACACATTGTCAATTATACCATGAGGATCTTATTTACAATTATACTTTTTCAAACCAGAGATACTATTCAGCATTTACATGTGTGTGAGTTATTTCACTTAAGAGTATGACCTCAATATGCATCCATTTTCCTATGAATGACTCTAATTTCTCATTCTTTATGGCTGAGTAGTATTCCATTTTAGAGAAAAATCATATCTTCTTTATCCCGTCTTCAGTTGAAGGGCATTTGGGTTTTTTACGAGTTTTAGCTATTATAAACTGTGCCACTATAAACATGAGTGTGCATATATCACTGTGATATGATTCTTTTAATTCTTTTGGAAAGACAACCAGAGGGATGGCTGGATCAAATGGAACCTCTAATCCTTGTTCTTTGAGGTTATCTCCATATTGATTTCCATAGTGGTTGCACCAGTCTGTACTCCCAACAACAGTTGTTTTCCTTTCTCCCCACAACCCCACCAGCATTAGTTATTGGTTGATATTTTATGGTAGGCGTTCTTTCTGGGGTGAGGTGGAATCTCAGTGTTTTCATCTGCAACTATTGAATGACTAATGATGTGGAATATTTTATCATATATTTATTTGCTGCTTTTACTTCTTTGAGAAATGTCTGTTCATTTCAGATGCCCATTTTTGGATCACATCTTTATACTTGGGGGGCCTGGTTTTTTTGTGTTCTTTATATATTCTAGGTAATAGTCCTTTTTCTGAGGAGCAGCTGGTAAAATTTTTTTCCCACATTGTAGGTTGTCTCTTAGTTCTGTTGATGGTTTCTTTTGCAGTGCAGAAGCTTTTTAATAAGATGAGATCCCAGTTGCTAATTCTTTGTTTTAGTTCCTGTGCTACTGAGGATTTGTTCCTAAAGTCTTTTCCTGTGTGAGTGTCAAGAGTTCTGCCTAACTTTTCTTCCAGCAAATTAGTGATTCTTTTTCAATATTTAGATCTTTATTCCACTTTGATTTTAGTTTAGTGCATGGTGAAAAATAAGGGTCTAGTTTTGATCTTTGGCAGGTTGAAATCCAGTTTTTCTAACACCACTAATTAAAGAGGTTATCTTTCTTCCAAAGGATGGTTGTAACCTTTGTCAAAGATGAGGTAGCTGAGTACATCTGGAGTTGTTTCTGTATCTTCCAATCTGTTCCACTAATTCTCAGATGTTTCTTTGCCAGTACCATGCTGTTTTTATCACAGTGGCTTTGTAGTATAGTTTCAAATTGGGACTTGTTATACCCATTGCCATGTCTTTCTTGCCTAGGATGGCTTTTGCTATTCTAGGTCTCTTCTGGTTCCAAATGAATTTTTGGATTTTTTTTTCTAGTTCTGTGAAATATACTGTTGGAATTTCATTTGGCATTGCATTGAATCTGTATAGCACTTTGGTTGTATGGCCGTTTTCACTATGTTGATTCTTCCTACCGAGGAGCAGGGGAAATCTTTCCATTTTCTTGTATCCTCTTTGATTCAGAGCGCTGTATTTTTCAGTATAGATGTCTTTTGCTTCTTTTGTTAGATTGATTCCTAGATACTTCATTTTTTTTTAATGCTACTGTGAAGGGAATTGTTTCCCTAATTTCTCTTTGAGTGAGTCTGTTATTTGTGTACAACAAGGCGCTTGAATTTTGAGGGTTGGCCTTGCTACTCTGCTAAAAGTGTCAGTTAAGTCTAGAAGCCTTTTGGTGGAATTTTTCTTCAGTGGAGAGTGTCATATCATCAGCAAATAATGACAGTTTAATTTTCTTCATTTTCTATCTTTATTGCATTAATTTCTTTCTCTTCTCTAATTGCTGTGGGTAATGTGTCCAGAACTATATTGAAGAAGAATGATGATAATGGGCATCCTTATCTTGTTCCTGACTTTAACATGAAGGTTTTCAGTTTTTGGCCATTTAATATGATGTTGGCTGTTGGTTTTTCATAGATAGCCTTTATTAAGTTGAGATATAGACCATCTATTCCAATTTTTTGCAGGGTTTTTATCATGAATGGGCATTGAATTTTGTCAAATGCTTTTTCTGCATCTATCGAGAGGATCATATGGTTTTTGTCCTTGACTCTGTTAATATAGTATATTACATGTATTAATTTATGTATGTTGAACCATCCTTGCATCTGGAATAAATCTGACTTGGTCAGGATATATGATTGTCTTGATGACCCTCTGTATTCTGTTTGCTAGTATCTTATTAAGGATTTTTGCATCTACATTCATTAAGGAAATTGGCCTGTAGTTCTCTTTTTTAGTTGTGTCTTTCCCTGGTTTAGGAATCAAAGTAATACTTGCTTCAAGGAATGAATTTGGAAGTATTATTTCCCTTTCAATTTCATTGAAAAGGTTGAAGAGTACTGGCAGTAGTTCTTCTCTAAATTTCTTGTAAAATTCAGTGATGTATCCCTGAGGACCTGGGCTTTTCTTTGTTGGTAATTTTTAATTACATTTTCAATTTCACTGATTATTATTGGGGTTTTTAGAATTTTTTTATCTTCTTTGTTCAACTTTGTAATTCATAAGTTATCTAGAAATCTGTCCATTTCTTCTGTGTTTTCCATTTTATTAGAGTACAGGTTCTCAAAGTAGGTATTGATTTCCTCTGGGATTCTGCTGGATCTGTAGTGACTTCACCTTTTTCATTCCTGATTGTATGGATCTGAGCCTTTTCTTTCCTTTTCTTGATAAGGTTAGCTAAGTGTTTATCGATTTTATTTATTCTTTCAAAAAACGAACTCTTCAATTCATTTATTTGTTGTATCATTTTCTTAGTTTCCATTGCATTGATTTCTGCTCTAATCTTTATAATTTCCTCTCTTGTTTGAGCTTTGGGTTTTTCTTGCTCTTGTTTTTCTAGTAGTCTAAGATTCATCATTAGGTTATTTGAGCTCGCTCTGTTTTACTAGTGTGAGCATTCACCGCTATGAATTTTTCTCGTAGAAGTGCTTTCATTGTGACTCATACATTCCCTTATGTTGTATTAGTATTATCATTTATTTGTAATAACTGCCTAAAATATTTAATTTCCTTTCTTACCCATTGATTGTTTAGGAGAGTGTTGTTCACTTTCCATGTGTTTTTGAAGTTCCTATGGTTTTTTATGCTATTAATCTCCAACTTGATTGTACTATGATCTGATAATATACAGCAGGTGATTTCCATTTCTTTGCATTCATTTAAACCTGTTGTATGAGCTATTATGTGGTCTATCTTGGAGAATGAACCATGTGCAGCCGAAAAGAATGTATATTCTGATTTTGTGGGTTGGAACACTCTGTAGACTTTTATTAAGTCCCTATGTTCAAAAGCTTGGTTCAGTTCTAGTATTTTGCTGTTGATTTTTTGCCTAGATGATCTATTTGTGATAGTGTGGTATTTAGATCCCGCACTACATGGTTTTTCATGTTACTTAATATTTGTTTAACATTGTTGGGGGCATTAATATGTTTATGATTGTCATCTCTCCATCTTCAATTGTTCCCTTTACAAGGATATAGTTGCCTTCTTTTTCCTTCTTAATCAATTTTTGTATTAATTTATTTTGTCTATGAATATGATAGCTACCCCTGCTTTTTGCTGGGCTTGTCGCATGGAGAATTGTTGTTTTCCATCCTTTCACTTTCAGTCTATGGGTTTCTTGTATACAACATACTGTTGGATTTTGCTTCTTAATCCATTCTGCCAGTCTATTTCTCTTGATTGGTGAATTGAGGACATTGACATTGATGTTTATAACTGATATGTACTGACTTATTATTGTAATGTTGTTGCCCTTTTGTTGACTCTTTTTAATCCCCCCCTTTTATTTTCTTGCCTTGCCTGTTTGATTTGGTCTGTTGGGCCTCATGGTGTTGTGACCATTGTCTTTTTCTAGGATATTGTTTAGAATTCCTTGTAGTGCTGGTTTGGTATTGATGAAGTTTCTCATTTGTTCTTTGTCATGAAAGTATCTTATTTACCCATCCATTTTGAAAGAGACTTTTGCAGGATACATCAGTCTAGGTTAGAGGTTATTTTCTTTTAGGACTTGAAATACCTCACTCCTTGACCTGAGGGTTTATGTTGAAAAGTCTGCTGTGATTCTTTTTTGTTCTGATTTTTGAGATAGGGTCTCACTATGTAGTTGAGATTGACCTTGAACTCACCGTGTAGCCCAGGCTGGTCTCAAACTCACAGCAATCCTCCTGCCTCTCTCTCCCGAGTGCTGGGAGTACAGGCATGCACCACCACACCCGGCAAGTCTGCTGTGATTTTGATGGGCTTTCCTTTGCATGTGATTTGTTTCTTTTCTCTTACTGCTTATAGTATTTTGTTTTTCTCTTGGTTTTCTGGGATCTTGATTATTATATGTCTAGATGTAGATTTTTTTTTTTTTTTTGGATCATGGTTGGAGTTCTGTATGCCTCACTTATCTGTATGTCAAATTCTTTCTGTTTTGGAAGTTTTCTGTCATTTATTTTGTGAACAGATTTTTAAAAGTCATTTGTATTTTCTCCTACTACTTAATGGATTCCTATCAGTCTTAGGTTATTCTACTTTGCATCATCTAGGAGTTGTTGGATAGATTTCTCATGAGCCCTTACTGATTTTAAGAGACCTGTCTTTTCTTGGTCAGTGACTGGAATCACATCTTCCTTATCTGAAATTATATCTCCATTCATTCATCCTGTTGCAAAACTTTCAGTATAGAGTTTTATCTCCTGGATATCTGTTTTAATCTGTTTTATGGATTCCATTTCTTTCCTATGTTGGGTATTCATTGTTTCCATTTCTTTCTTATGCTGCACCTTCATGGCTTCTATCATGGTCCTGAGCTCATCTATTTTTTTTCTCAGTTTCTGTTCTAGAGTCTCTAATCGTGGCTTTCATTTTGCTCACCATCTCTGTAGTTATCTGGGAAATTATTTCTGTTTTGAATTTTTCTAGAGCCTGATTGATCTGTTTTGTTACTTGCTGTGCTATGAGTTCATGGTGTCCTGGCGGTTCACTGTCAGACTTTTCATCCTTATTTTCCTTACTGTTTGCCATTGGTGAAGTGGAAGTCTGTCTTTGTGTCTTGCTTAAGTGTTTTCTCATTTTTATTTTTTTTTTTCCCTTGGGTTCTCCCTGGTTTAATTCCTTGGTTATTAGTTAAATCTTCTTGATACGGTTACACTTTAGCTTTTGAGTCTCTAATGACTCATAGACATTGTTGTTTTCATAATATTAGAGAAGACAACTCGTTAAATCAATCTCAGCCCTATAGCCCAGTTGATACAATCACCAACAGAACAGGATCGAGCAAAACTTACAACTTGACCATTGTGGTAATCAGTAATCTATCACCTTTAAACCATGTGAATTAAATTAAAATTAAGGAGCAGCCCAAAATATGTTTGCAGTTAATAAACTCTTCAATATAGCATTTTTACCATTTAGGATGGGGGCTTAGACCGAGTTAGGATGAGAGGAGTAGATAAGTAAAAGAATTGGAGAAGGTTTCAAGTGAAGCCAGAGGACATAGGATGACCATACAAACTTTAGCAAACTGTTGAAGTTAAAAGGGAAAGACAGATTACAAGAATAAGGACAAGACTATAACAACTTAATAGTAATAGGGGCTCATTTTCCTTTGAAACTGTTGACCTTTGAGTGAAGGGAAAAGAGAAGGAAAGAACATAAATAAGAAAAAATGATAAAAGAAGAAATCTGAGTTAGGGTAGGAACAGGAATAGAAATTGAGATGAGGAATAATACGGGGGAACAAGAGACTGAGTTCGAAAAAGAGGACAGAAAAAAAGAAAGAATTTGCAGAATGGAATGAGGAAAAGAAGAAAAAGAATTTGAAGGGCCTCTTTCAGATTATATCTCTGCTCTCATAATATAGAATGTGCACAGCCATGTGCATAGCTAAGTCCTTTGATCTCAGCTGGCTGATGGCAGACCCCTGAGATTCAGGCTGATTTCAGGCTACAAGGCCCAAATTGAGCTCCCCAATCTCCTGTAGGTTTGAACTCTGCAAAGTTCTACTACTGGTTCCCTCTGCCCTTTTTTTTTTGAAGATATTCAAAGTCTGGAGTTCAGAAAAATGTCCTTCATGACCACCTGTACCTCTGCAGAGTGGATCCTTTATGACCATATGTGCCTCTGCGCAGTGAATCCAAGGACTAGCACAATCATGAGGCCTGAGATCAGCCGCGGGGGTCAGGGGTGTTGTTCAGAGGTGCCTGCCGGGCAAGCATGTCCTCACTGGTTGGCCCCAGGCAGGCTGGAGCAAGAATGGGATCTTGGAGCAGCTGTCCTTCCACTGGATGCTGGTCGAGACTCACCCTCTCTCTTTTCTTGGGGTCAGATGCCTAACATTTCACCATCATTGTCCATTTCTTTGCTTTTTAGAATGTCAGGCCAATTTCATGGTGGAACATTCATTCCAGTCAGTTACATTCCCATTTGTCTGTGACTCCTGCATTCCTCAGGCATCAAAGTGGAGCATTTAGGGACAAAATGAGAAACACTGTCTCTCCTCTAGTCAGTATTTACTCCTGGATAACCTAGGTGTGCTTTTTCATGTTAGATAGAGGTAAGCATCTTTCCAGCTATGGAAATCTCTGAGAGCATGCCCTTTCTCATGACCACTGGCATGTGACTATTTTGGGGTAGATTACTCCTGGGGAGACTGATGCTAACCAGGCCATGTGTGGTGCTTGTTTCCAAACTATTGTCCTGTTCCAATATTGAGTATGTCTTCAATAACCATTTTTGAATCAAGGCTAGGTCCCTATATCTGAATTCACTGACTTTCTTAGTTTCTCCCTATGCAAATTATCCTTGGCCTTTACATTTTGCATTTGAAAGCTTCAGGAAATATTATCAGAGATCAAGTTACAAGGAGCTTCCAGACTACATTGTTTGTAAAAAAGCAAGCTAAATAAGTTTATCTGATAGTGGATTTAAACAGGATTCATTATAGGGCTGTAATCGATGAATATTTCACTGAAGTTTTCTTTTTGAATTCATATGCACCTTCATTTTCTTGTTAAAATAGATTGAGATAGATTAATTTAACAAAAATAACTGAGTAAAATAGCAGAGGAAATATGCGTTTGTAATAAATATTTTAGCTTTCTGTTTTCAACACTCTCGCTATGTTTACATACATGCAATGCCCTGTATCTACAAAGTACTGCCTTGGAGCCAGCATTCACCTGGGGAATATAATTTGACTGTTTGGGAAACTGCCTAGTGTCCTTGTGAAAAATAATTCCAAGTGCAAGTAAGATCCTATCTCCAAGGATATCCGATCATATTCTGTAGTTTCTAAAAATAACTTACCATTATCAGCTTTGACCCCTACCTTTACAAGAACATTTTTTTTCCCTGCTTGTTCAAGTAAAACATGTACTTCATAAAGAATACTGTGGCATATTCTTCCTTTCTTAGATTTTAGCTGTAAAAAGTGGTTTTCCCTTTCAGTCCTAGCTAAGATGGTAACGTATAGCAAAACCTCCCACTTGTCTAACCCATATTAGGCTTTGCGAATGTTCAAAAGCCAGAGGGAAATGTTGGTGCTATGGACACAACAGACCTAAGGGACCTTCAGGAGATAGCAGCCACTCTAGCTTCTGATGTTGAGGCATAAAGCTGTTTTGAAGATATGTTTTTAAAGTTGTGCCAAAATGGATATAACATAAATTTTACCATGTTAGCCATTTTTTCAGCATATAGTTCAGTGGCATTAAGTATCTTCACAGCTAGTTTTCTTTTTCCTCTCTTGTGGCTTTGAGTTTTGTTTCTGAGCTTTTACTCAAATGTACAGGTAAAATTAGTAACCTCAGCTCCACAAGCTTTCCTTATAAAGACCTTTGTGGAACCACATTCGGAACAAACATTTAGATAGGATGGGACAAGCACATAAGCTACAGGAATGGGCAAGTTATGGAAATCAGGCTTTCTAGGAAAGATCATTGATGCCTTTAAAATGTCTAGGTCCTAGGAAAAGAGAAAACATATAAAATAACTGCACTAAAATTCTGGACATTTTTAGCATTAGTAAGTGGGAGGGGAAACAAAAGGACTTGAGAATAAGAATAAACAAACATAAGTTTGAATACGAAGGGCAGGCACTGAATATGAAAAATCAGAAGGTGTAGGTTTTAAATCAGCAGAAGAAAATTGTGTATGTAATCAAAAAATCAAGGAACCAGCTGTGCAGAAGAAGAGGAAGGGGAGGAGGAGGAGGAGGAAGAAGAAAGAAAATAAAGTAAATGGAACATATGAAAAAAAGGGCCAGAAAGTTCTAATATGGCAGTAATTGAATATATGGTACTGGATTATCCATCATAAGCAGAGATGCTTAGACTGCATGAAAAACATGATATAAAAATAAATTATAAGAAATACACTTCATAAGAAAGAGAATAAAGGGGCAGAAAATATATGAAATACACAAATATTAACCAAGAGAAAGCAACAATAACTTAAGTATATAACATGGGGCAAAAGAGTATGTCATGTATTGCTAAAAAAACCTTAGGAGAAGAAGATGTAGCCTAAGAAATGGATGCTAGCCCGATGGAGCAGCATACATTTTCTGGAGCCTGGGGTATGAGTATCACAGTGAGTTTGACGCCGGTCTGGAGTATATAACAATACCCTGACTTAACCCCTCTCACAAAACTCAAAAAACAAACAAACAAACAAAATACTGTTGAAAGTATAGCTTGAAAATATAATAGGCAGCACCTGACAGAACGGTAAAGAGAAGTAGAAGGGAGGGAGGCAGAAAAGGAGAGACTAAGAGAGATTGATTGATTCAACAGCTGTAGTTGAAGACTTTTATCATACTACTCTCACTAATAAATTCTACAGTCGAAAAATAGAGATGAAGATAACCCAACAGTGTAATTAATAGTTTGAGCTATTAGAAATCTACTTAAAACTGCATGCTCAACAAACTGAGAATGTGTATTTTTTTAAATACATGAGCACAAGTTATAAAAACAAACTGTCATTACGGGAACCTCAAAAATTCTCTAAGAAAAAAGATACAAATTATATTCTTTTAGTATTATGCAACATATATTTCTCAGAGAAAGAAGTAAAAGCATCAAGTAAAGATATGAAAAAATGTTCCACATCACTGGTCATTCGAGAGATGCAGAAGAAAACAACACTGAGATTCTACCTCACCCCACAAAGAATGGCTGCTATCAAGAAATCAACCAATAACAAATGTTGGCGGGGTTGTGGGCCGAAAGGAACACTTCTCCATTGTTGGTGGCAGTGCAAACTGGTGCAACCACTATGGAAATCAATATGGAGATACCTCAAAGAACTAGGATTAGAAGTTCCATTTGACCCAGCCAATCCCTCTGGGTATCTTTCCAAAAGAATTAAAAGAATCATACCGCAGTGATATATGCACACTCATGTTTATAGCGGCACAGTGTGTAATAGCTAAAACTTGTAAACAACCCAAATGCCCTTCAACTGAAGAAGGGATAAAGAAGATACGATTTTTCTCTAAAATGGAATACTACTCAGCCATAAAGAATGAGAAATTAGAGTCATTCATAGGAAAATGGATGCATATTGAGGTCATACTCTTAAGTGAAATAAATCACACACATGCAAATACCGAATAGTATCTCTGGTTTGAAAAAAGTATAATTGTAAATAAGATCCTCATGGTATAATTGACAATGTGTAATAGGAAGAGAAGGGCTAAAGGTGTAGGGGATATGGGAAGGGTAGGGGAAAGGAAATAAGGGAAAAAGAAAAAATATGAGAGAAAGAAAAAAATGGAAATAAAGTTTTCGTAAATAGGGAAGGGAAGGGGAGTGAAGGGAGGGCAGAAGTAAGAGGAAAAAATGAGAACCAAGACCTGTTATGTAAAGGTACAAGATCCCAATGATGAATGTAATTGTACTGTATACCTAAAATGTACAAATAAACTCAATGAGGAAAAAAAAAAGAAATTACTAACAAAATGATAGCTTTTACACAAAACCCTATGGTTGCAAGTTAAATAAGGTAGTTTTAAATAACCTTTCTGATAAGTAGGAAATGAACAAGAAACTTATGATATATTTAGAACTGAAAGAAAATGAATACATTAAATGTCAGAATTATGAGATGAAAATCAAGCATTTTTAAAGGGCTTTTATAAGCTAAATGCATGTATCAATGAAGAAGAATGGTTAAAAAGTCAGTGAACCAAAAAGTTTATAAAAAACAGCAACAACAAAACAAAACTCAAGGAAACAAAAGAAAAAAAATAATAAAGGTAAGTACAGAAAGCAGTGAAGTCAGAATGCTCTTAACAGTAAATGAGATCAAAGGTTAAAGGCCTAACCTGGCACTATGAAAGATAAGTAAAAGACTTCTCAACCTAGCTACTTGGAGGCTGAGGCAAGAGGATCACAAATTAAGAGGAGACTGAGCATTTTAGTGAGACCATGACTCAAATTTAGAAAAAAAACAAAGAATAAACAAAAAAAAACAAAGAGCAAACCAAGAAACCACAGGGACTTTAGTTTTTTTTCATGTGTTTGTTTTTTCTAAATTTGAGGTAAATATTTGCTAGACTGAACAAAAAGAAAAGAGAAATTACAAAACAACAAAAGAGGGCCTAAGACATTTTAAAATGATTTTAAATTGTATTAGAACAAATGTGTCTTGATAAATTTGGTAGAAAGTGAAATTTAATAAATTCTCAGAAAATATAATATATCAAAATCATTATAAGAAGAAATAGACAATATGATTAGACCTGTACATCATAAAATGAACATAATGGTAAAAGATTTTTCTTCCCCAAGACCCCAGGGAAAATTGAATAGGCAAGTCCTACTAAACTCTTAACAAATCAATTCTTATCTTTTACAAGTTATTACAGAAAATATAAAGTAGAAAGATGCCCATCTTATTTTATAAAGTGATTCCTTGATCAGAAAATCTTTGAGTTTAGAAAAGTGCTTTAAAAGTGAAGGAAAAAGTTAACCTCAAATAGTGCAGTAAAAGCATAGTTCCACACAAAATTATGATTCAGAGAAACTGCACACATAAGTGAGGAATAGAGAACTCCCTAAAGTGTAAATACCAAAAGTGCTACCAAAGAATTATACTTAATAGAACAACTATAGATAGATTCTTCTTAACATTGGGAACCAACAAGTATATGGTGCCACTGACAGTTTATTGCAGATGACAACAAATCTAGATTTTCAAGCAGAAAGCTGTGTACAGTGTATTAGATACTTACAGTTGGGCTGGAGAAGCAGGTTTGGGATGTGGAAGATTATAAGATCCCACCATTGTAGTTACCATCAAGGGGATAGGATAGGAAGCTTCCACTGTCATCACCATAAGCTTTGTAAAGACCCCACAAGTGGATGACACATGGTATGTAGAGACAGCTCTCCAGTGTTGCTACCATCCAGTGGAGCAGGGAAATGGCCTCTGCTCTACCTCATTATTCCAAGACTCATGAGAGTGCATTTAGTTGACAGATCTTACATTGTATCCAGAAGCTTAGCTACAAAGGAACCTTGGAAATGCAGTTTTTACCTGGACCTATTCAAATAGAGTGGAATGGAACTTGATTCAATTTAAAGTACCTACTACATATATATGCTCATTGCATCTGCTGTTGTTGTATGTAGCATTTGATGTCCTGACTGGTGTTATCCAGGAAGAAAAAGAAATATAGGGCATAAGTATTAGAAGGAATAAATAAAATCATATGTAGATGATATGATCATTGTAGCCCCAGAATTTAATAAATACCAGAACTAATATATATGATGACCTTGCTGTATTTATATTTATTGTATTAAAATGCAAGTTTCTATATTAGTAATATAATGCAGTAAAACAAAGATACCACTCATGATTGCAATGAAAACTATGTACACATGCTACATACCATTAGGATGTACAAAATCTCTTTGAAAAGAAAATTAAAATTAAAATAGAAGACAAGATTATATGAGTGAGTAGACTTTGTATTTTCTTGGGCATGGTATTGAAAATGCATGGGTTCTTCTAAAATTAATCTTTACAATTCTAAAAATTTTAGTTATATGTTCTTCAAAGAGCTAGGTAAACTATAAGTTCTTTAAAGAGCTAGGTAAACTATCTAAAAGTGTAAAGCAACTTGTGAAATTGAGTATATCAAAATTACAGGGTTCTATGCAGTGCACTCATCTATAGACAGGTGGACAAATGACAAAATGGGAAGTAATGTAAGTAATGGCCAAAATTTATAACAGGTTGAGAGAAAATCAGTGTGTAGAACTGCTAGAATGCCTCAAAAATAATATGAAGATTACAGTGTGAGTTGAAAAATGATAAAGATGGGGATAAGCCCTTCACAATAGTAAACCCAGGAAACTAACCAGCATGGGGTGAAATTGTCAAACTCATCAGTAATCAGAGAAATGAGATTTGAGACAAACTAGTATCGTTGTTAGGAGCAGTTAGCTAAAAATGAAAGGGAAAATAAGAACTAAAATGTTTAATAGATTCTTGGAAACAGGCAGAAAATGTTCAGATGAGAAGGGGAACAAGGGAGGTGGGGAAGGGAAAAGGAAAGAAGGAAAAAGAATAAAAGGAAATAAATGGAAACACAGCTTTTGTAAATAAGGAGGGGGAGGTTCAGGGATTTAGCTCAGTGGTTCTGCTGCCTGCTGCTCAAGCTCAGGGACGGGACTTTGATCTCTGCTTAAAAAAACAAAACAATGGGGGCAAGGGGGTTGAAAGGAGGTGAGGGATTGGGAAAAAAGAATCAAGATATATTATGTACAGGTACAAAATTCCCTGTGATGAACATGGTCATTATGTATATCTAAAATGTACCAATAAAATTAATTAAAAATGTAAAAAATAACCCAGTAAATACTGGTGGGATCTATGAATATAGGAATTTCCTTGTAGTGGTGGTGGACCTATAGACTCTGTAACCGCCTGGAAATGGGTCTAGAAGTCTTACTTTAATTAGACGCAATAGTGGTCCAACATTTTTCCCCTGGGCACATGTCACAAGGACAGTTTCAATAACCAAATACAGGATATGTGTGAGGTGTTCCTAGCAAAAAGATTTCTAGAGGCGGGGTGCTTGGGCTCCATTCTAGGAGAGCAATTGGGCAGCAGGTGGAATGCTTGGAAACAATCACAGATAAATGTGTGTCACAGAGAATGGTAAAAAGTTAAACAACGTAATACTGTGAGGAGTATTAAGCAGGATGAGATTTTATTTGCGTTAAAAAGACCTGCACGCAAAACTCATTTTGCAAGACCACATTGAAATAAAAAAGATACCCACTAAACACATTAAAATTGATGTTTCTGTGGCGGGCAAGAGATGAGATCTAAGAGAATCCATCCATGAATTCTTCCACACATACACACAAAAATGAAGCCTTGGACTTCAATGGAGTGCTAATAGTTTAGTGGTCAGCGTAAGCCTGTACCCCTGAAGCTTAAAAAATGAAGTGGTATAAATTTTAATATTTATATGTTGTTGAGTTTACAGTATATGTTCAATTTTGTGTTCTGTTTTAATGCTTAACATATCTCGTGGTTATTTTCTGTAAACGTACATTTTAATGTTATGTGATATTCCTTTCATAGACATAATATAATTTGTGTAAAAGCCCTCCAGTGGTTTTAAAATAACACTGTAATGAACATCTTTGTCCTTATTATTTGATCACATTGCTGGTTATCTACTTAGTGAGGAAGACTGTTACTCTGTTTGCTAACTGTATAGCATTAAACAAAATATCCTCTGCGCCTCATTTCTTCGTGGGTTATTATAAGGATGAAATGGCTGGATACATGTGGTAGGACTAGAAAGTACCTGCAAACATAAATGCTTAGTAAACAGTGGCTGTAATTCTAGCATTGTAGAAATAGAGGCACTGGATTAATTAGTATGAACGTTTTAAAAGCCCATCTTACTTTGAATATTTATTGAGTGTCACAGTATGACTTGGCATTTAGACAAAGTAGACAAAAGTACTTGCCCTGGAGATACTAAATTATCAGAGTAAACTCAAAAATAGTCAATAAAATGTATTTTACATGGTAGAAGTGCTTCATTTAAGGCTGTAGTTAGTTTTAATGATACTATGACTCATTATGGTGTTTAATAATGTCGATTAATAATGGTTCTCAGTATTTGGGTCTTCTTTCTTTTGTTATTCCACAGATACCAGTGGGACTTGGTAAAACTGTGGTCTTTTTCCTTTAGTTCCTAATTGTTTTTTTTTTCCCCCCACTAAGTTTATTGCTACATTTAAAGCAAACAATACAGTTACATTTATCATTGGGATCTTGTACCTTTGCATGATATATCTTGATTCTTGTTTTTTCCCCATACCCCTGCCCTCCCTTCATCCCCTTCAACCTTCCCTATTATAAAGACTTTGTTTCCATTTTTTCATTTTTTCTTTTCCCTTATTTCCTTTTCCTTTCCCTTCTTACTTCCCCTTTAGCCATTTTCTTCTTATTTCACCCTCTCAATTATAACTATTTGAATCTTATTTATATTTTTAGTTTTTCACACCAGAGAAACTATTCGGTATTTATTCAAGTGTGTCCTATGTATTTCACTTAAGAATATAGACTCAATGTGCATCCATTTAGCTATAAATGTTTCTAGTTTCTCCTTCCTTATGTCTGAGTAGTACTCCATTTTATAGAAAAACCACATCTTTATCCAATCTTCAGTTGAGGGGCATTTGGGTTGTTTCCAAGTTTTAGTTATTATAAATTGTGCCGCTATAAACATGGGTGCACATATATCACTATGGTATGATTCTTTTAATTATTTTGGAAAGATACCCAGCAGAGGGATAGCTGGGTCAAATGAAACCTCTAATCCTAGTTCTGTGAGGTATCTCAATATTGATTTACATAGTGGCTGTGCCAGTCTGTACTACCACCAACAATGGAGAAGGGTTCGTTTCTCCCCACCCACAGCCCCGCCAGCATTTGTTATTAGTTGATTTCTTGATAGCAGCCATTCTTTCTGGGGTAAGGTTCTTAATCAAGGTAAAGAGTTTATGTGGCAGACAATTTGGTGACTGTACCACATCCTCTTTGGTTCTCTCAATGGGGATATCATTAAGAGATTTGCTGTTTGTAACAGTGTCATTAATGATAACATATGGATCAGTTCATTCTGTGTGTTAATCTTGGAAATCATGTTTGGAACAACTCTGAACCACCATATTTAACTTCATAGCTGCTCTGCAGATGAAAATAATATTGTCCTCCTCCGTGCTATCATAATTATTTGTGCCTTTGTTACAGTACCGATCACTGTTCTTCTTTGTATTGTATATATTTATTTCTCACTAGATTTTAAACTTTTCTGGTCAGAAATTATTGGTAGTTCACTGTTGAATCCCTAAAATGGTTAATATTTGAGAAATTGTTGTCTAATCAAATGCCGTCTTACCCCCTTGGTATATCTGCTATTTTGAGGAAAATATTTATTATGTCCCTGAAGATTCTTCCTCATTACATTCTGAAAAATGTGCAGCCCAAGGCCAAGAGCAGACCATTAGTGGACAGAGTTACTGCATTGTATGATTCTACCTTTGGTGATATAGAAATGTGACTTTTCTGGCTATGTTGGTGTCATCTTTGGAAGTATCTGTAATGGATAATGTTGGTCCCCACATCCCTTCAAGCACCATACAAATTCTGCAAGTTTTGCTCCTTCATGGTGCATGTTTCTCTTTTATATTGTTAATAAATAGAAAATATTTTCTCAAAGGAATTATAGACCATTGATTTATCTTTTTCCCACTGTACTAATAAACATTTAATTTACTGTATCACTGAATATTTACTGTGGCATATGCTTTTTCTTAGTATACACTACTATCAGTGGTTTGGACCTTAATGATATCTGAAAAAATAATGATCCTGTGATTTTGGAAATTTGCTTACTTAAAATATATATCTTGCTTAATTTTAAAATGCACTTAAATTTGGTGAAAAGGATACAAAAATACGAAAACATATAGGTAAGAAGCGAGGAAAATAAAAACGGACTCAGCATTGAAACTGGAAGTAAAGCTGATGAAAAAAACGCAGAGGTTTCAATGCATTCTCCATGATTGTGCCTGATTTAGTGATAGGCCACTTAGCAACCAACAGAAAAGGGCAGTGCTCTTTAATGGTAAAGGCCCAGTTGCATCCTCATAATAGATGTAGTGACAAGTCCCCAAGGACTGCCCATACCACTGCTCCTGGAAGGATGTGGTCAGCCTGGCAACAAGGCCAGGGCAAGTCACCAGTGGTTTTCCAGGCCTAATGGCCTATCTGCTGACCAGAAGACCAGGGTTTCTGTGTCCTTTGTTTCTCATTGGCGTCTCTGTTGCATTTATTGAAGGGAATTTTCTCTCTAACATGAACTATAAAGATGTTACTTTTTGAGGAAGAATTTGTCTTTAAACTTGTTAAAATCTGTTATTCATCACATACAGTTGGTGCAGTGTTTTGGACGGCATTGTGTCCACCTGAGTGACAAAACCACCATCTTTCTTTGCTGCTTCCTTTTCAGAGGTACAGAGTGATTTTCTCTCCTGTAGTGTTAGGGACCATCATTTTCTCCTTATCATCCCTTATATCCTTACAATCCTATATCAGGGAAATAATTAGATCATTTGAGAGAAGAGTTACAGAACCCTTTGCTCTTTTTCTCTGTGTAGGTCCCAGCATTTGTGGGTATGGGTGCTGCCTTCGTTTACTGCTTCCCTGCCTTTGAAAGTACCACTTAACTAATGGCTCCCTCTCCCACACTGTGCTGTGCCTCTCACCAGATGACACAGTTTCCCATTGAATCCATTGCTCTTCTGAGACTATCTCCAATTCTGTCTTATCTAGTGAGACTTCTTGTTTTTTAACGATAGGTTAATTTGTAACAACATGATCGTTAACTTGTGTCACAATCACAGATGGTGATGGCCTGGTCATGTCCCACAGCATCGAGTGCTGAGGCATGGAGAGCTGGTACAATTTGCTGTACTGATGTCCCCCAGAGGCATTTCAGGCTTTGCTCCACAAAGTGCTTTATTTTAGCACAAATTAATGTTCTTTATTTTGTTCAGTGAGTTTTGTCAATATATAAATGCTCAGAATTCATTATAAACACTGTTGCTTGCTTACTTTTCATGCATGTGTCTTTAATCTGTGGTGATTTATGTGTTTATGAGTTTTTCTGTCAGAATATGTACTGAGACATTTGTACTTACAGTATACATATTTGTTTTATATTTTATTTGATAAAATTAGAACCTTTACGTTGTAGTGTTTTTAAAAAATTCTGTTTAGGTGTGCTATATTATTTAATTTAATTTAAGTTAAGTTAGAATTGGCTTATTGAAGCCAATAATTTACTTAAATGCAATACCTGGAATATGAATATATACAAAACTTATCCTGGATAGATCAATTATACTGACCTACAAAATCTTGGTTTTTATGTTGTTCTTATTGTAAATTCTTTGTTGTTAAGGGAGCAGGTTTAATTTTAGAGATTTTATGCAGAAATTCATAGTTCCACTTTGAAAAATTAGTAGCTGACCTAAAACCATTTTTTAAAGAATAAACTGAGAAATGTGAGGACTCACCGAATATAGTATTCTTGATTATCACAATGAGATCAATTTTTAACTTGGAAAGCGGCTTCAGCATGAATTATGAGGAAGTGTAAAGTGACCCGTTTTCTTGATGTTGAATTTAATCTGCTCTCTGTATTTCAAAACTAATTGGTAAACTTCTGCCTGGCCTTTAAAAGCCATCAGTCATTGTGTCTTCTCAAATAGTCGCTCCCTTTTCTTACCTGAGTTACTTACTTGTTATTCTATTAGGAAAATCTTTAAAATCTACTCATGGCACTTGTAAGTGCACAGGATTAATTGTCTCACCACCCATGCTTGGCCCATCAGTGAATGGGAACACTTAAAATGAAGCTCTCAGATCACCAAGAAGTGACTCACGTTTTTTATTCAATTCAAGAGACATCTACTATGCACTACATATGCTCAAAGTACAGTACTGTGAATGATAGGTTTGTCAGTACTTTATAATTTAAAATAACCTAAGTTTTTTCTTATTACTTTGCTGGGCCTTTGTTTAGTGACATTTCATGAATTTTGGTAAAGATATTTTTAGTTATTGAAAATCCTAGGCAATAATGCCTCAGTAAAGAGAATGTAGTGCCTTCGGGGGATTGAGATCTTTTAGCCCTACAAGGTGTGAGAATGAAGATTGTATTCATGATGAATGCCAAATCCTGGGCTTAGTGTAGACATTGGTGGCAGACCACTGAAGGGCCATAGGAGAGACAGCTGGAATGTGTCAGGAAGGGCATGGATTATATGAGCCCAAATATAACAGGGCCTAGCCAGTTGCTTCACATTGTGGGAGCTCAAGAAATAATGCTCATCTTACTATTATATTACTATTTTATTTTGGTGAACTTTACTCAGTGAAGGTAGGTGGACATTCATTCAATATTTATTGAGTGCCTGTGGTGATAGGAATGGTACTAGGGATAGTGGACTTACTTGTGAATTAGAGAGCCAGGGTCATTACATTCATAGAACTCCTACTTAGTGGGAGGTTCAGATAGGTGGCAGGCTAACCAGTGGGTGTGAATGTGGTGAACAGTAGTTGTGCTGTTGGAATGTATTTTCCTAAAGGGGAGGAGTTCAAGATGGAATTCCTATTGGAAGGGATGTCTCAGCTGAAGGATAGATAGAAGTTGCTTAGACTAGGAGACCAAAGGACAGGAGGACATTGTTTTAGGCAGAGACAGTGTCCTCTGTGATGACCCAGAAATGAGGACAATGCAGAACCCCCAGGCACTGG
This sequence comes from Fukomys damarensis, assembly GCF_012274545.1. NCBI lineage: Eukaryota > Metazoa > Chordata > Mammalia > Rodentia > Bathyergidae > Fukomys > Fukomys damarensis. The sequence goes on from NW_022900929.1 coordinate 3,920,086, forward strand.
AATATGCAGACGAAGTAGCTCCTGGCATGGCTGGTCTGGACAGTGCCTCTTAACTGGCAGAGTCTGGGTTCACCCCCAGAGCAGTGGGGAACTATAGATTTGTTTAAACTAGTGCTGTGATCTGATGAAATACTCAGGTTTCTCTGGTCTCATAGTAGAAAATGGACTGAGGTGGAGTGTGCTCTTCATCAACCAAAAACAGAATGGCTCTGTTTGCTTGAGGGCCCAGGAAGACAGGTGTTAGGGAGCCAGTGTCACTGACTGAGGACAACAGATGCAGTTGCCCAGGGAGGAAATAACAGTGTCCATGTGCACAGCATGGGAAGAACTGAGTCCCAGTGAGTCTTTTCAGTCACACCCTGCACCTGCCTAATGACCACTTTCTCCAAAGCTAGTCTTTGAATATGAAGAACAATAATCAGGTGACTCTCTCCACCAGAGAGTCCATGGGTTATCTTGATTAGCTTAGGGCCAGACGTCAGTTAGGAAATTGCAGTCTGTCTTGTGGTACAGTAGACAGGTAACCTTGTGATTTCTACTTTCTTTTCTGATGCATGCTGAGAACCCGTGAAGCCCCCCACTGTTCACCATTTTCTACTCTCCTTCCAGTGTTCATTAAGGAAAAAAGACAAAAAAGGAAAAAGGAAAAGAAAAAAAAAGTGAGAGTATAGTTAGGCAAAACCCAAACACCATATTTTGAATTTTTTTCTAACAGGTTTGTCAGTTCTACACATGTTTATTGAGTACTTACTAAAGGCAGGGCAATTATGGTGTCCTTGTTGGAGCTGCTGTTTTTATTTTGGTTCAGCAGAGAAGGCATATGTGTTAAAGAATTCCTGATGGTTTACTTTGATACTGTGGATAGACTTGATTTGTGCCACTGAGGAGTCAGCTCCCCTCCCAAAGCAGATTTTAGACAGCCCTGGTACCTGAACTGCTCTTTGTTCTACTTTCAGTTTAGGGCCAGCTTCTAGGCTTAAGATGGCCAGGGGAACTTTGCTTTCTGCTAAGGTGCTGTGGATGTGGGAAGAGTTTCAGGCCTGGTCTCTGAGTGATGAGGGTAGCTGGCATTGTCAAAGTGGAACTTCCATTCATCCTACACACGCTCCAAGCAGCTGGAGGAATGTGTATGAAGGAATTAGTGCCATGCCATACTGTTTAACTTATAGAAATCAAAATGAAAACCTTTCGTTTAAAGTCATGAAACAAACCAACCACTAAACCACATGAAAGGAGAGAAAGGAAGCAAATGATAAAAGCTTAAAGAGTTCAACTGAAAACAGAAAGTTAAGAGTTCTAGAATTAAGAAAAGAACCAACAATTTTAGATCATTTGAGACCCCTATGGGAAGCCAAAAGCATGCATTTTTGCCTTGTAGAAGACAGGATAAATCTGGGCTGACATATTTACCTTAGCTGAAGCTGCATGGCAGGACAGTTCCTTTTCTCACAGTTATGGAGAGAGCAAGTCCAAGAGCAAGATGCTGGTCAGATTGGTTCCAGGTGAGGGCTCTCATCTTGCCAAATAGATGGCCACCCCTCTCTTTGTCCTCCACAGCCTGTTCTTAGTTTAGGAGAGAGGAGAGCTCTCAAATTCTCTGGCCTCTTTTCTTTTAGGAGGCCAATTCCATCAGAGAGGCTCCAACCTCATGGCCAAAGGCTTCATCTCCAGATACCTTCAAACTGTAGAGGAGGGCTTCAAACTGAATTGGAGATGGACACAAACACTCAGTCCTTAACAACATCTTATATGATATGTCTAATACATCAATGAACTTGGTATGTTTAAGTTTTAGGATTGCATTTATACATCTTCTGGGAGAAAAAAAAAACCCACACTCATTGGCAGTCAATAATGGTTTTTGATTTTTCAAGCTAAAAAAAAAATTAGAGCTAGAAAAGAATACATTTTTATTAAGTAAGTACTTCAAAGGGATCATCTTAGTAAAGGAAATAAATCTAAATAGAGGAAGTTGGGGGATGTACTTATTGATAGCATTCAGATCCTTCAAATTTTCTTTGTTATTTTAAAGTTATGGGAATGAATTAAAAATAGACTTTCCAGCCTATCATGTATCATTGAAACCCAAAATATAATAGCATTTGTCTTCTTACAAAACAGAAGGCTGCAAATCTATTATTTATTTTTTATATAGCTGTGAGTTCCAGAGTTAGGCCCGTGAATAGACAGCAGAAACAGGAGATGAGGCTTTTTATTTCTGTGTAGTTCTTCCCATGTGACCCTGGCCAGCAGTGACTCAGGTGCATGCTTCCCATCTGAGTGTGCTTACCTGAACTCTGTTCCAAAGGTAAAGAAGGAAAGGGGAAAATGAGGAAAATCACAACTCTGACCACATTTCAGAACAAATTTCAAATTGTAATTAGAGAAAGCTACATTTTTCTAGCTTTGGATAACATTTTCAATCAAACCAGGTGTGCTTTGGATCTACAACAGGTCATTATCAATAAAGCAGAATGATGCTGCTGTGCTATTCAGATTTTTCTTTCAGGGTCATTACCCAATTAGACCCCTTTGGTCACTGTCACGTATGGAGTTCTGATGTAGGTCTCACCTGTGGAATCTTTTGAGATGACTCTGTACATTCCTATCTGCCTCTGAACTAGTTGGGGTCAGCTGTAAGCAAGGGGAGCTGCATACTACCTAGTGAGAGGAAACTTGTCTTCCCCTGGGGACCAAGAGTACATAGATCACTGAGCAGAGAAGTCTCAGTTTGTACTCAGACAACAGTGGTGACACTTGGAGATGTCTTGCTGCTTGATATGTTGGTCTTTTAAGGAACTGATTGAGTTCACGGACACCAGACCCTCAGCTATCCAGCCTAGTACCTTTCTTATATGAATACTGTATTTTGTGCTATAATTAACCTACTAGGATCTGTAACTTGATAGAGAAAAAGCAGATCATGGTCAATGCCATCATTTTTCTATACACAAATATTACTTATACTCCTGTGGATTATGTGACTATTTTGCCTGTGTTAAAACATAAAGGGGTGTTTTTTCACTTGTTCCGCAGAAACTGGGGAAGCTTATATACTGTGTCCTATACAGCATACACACACACACACACACACACACACAGATATAGATATATAGATATACACACACACATACATACATACTATAGTTTATATACTGTGTCCCTGATGCTGCTTTGATTCAGAGGGCAGGTGTTTATTTGTAAATTTTACACATAGTCTCTGCAAAGCAGAAGTCAGCTGCTCTTTGCTGGGACTGCATGAACCTGCTCTTGGGGGAATACCTTTAATTTACTGGGAACTGGCTGGGCAGCTAAAGGAACTGCAGGCTCTCATATGCATCCCTTTTCCCTTCTAGCACTGCTGATGACATTCAGTGTTGCTTAGTAGTGCAGCCACCTCCTGACATGACCTAGTATCCAGCTTGTCTTGCACTGACAGGGCAGGAAACATCCCCTGGAGCTGGTATGCTCCAGGATGTTCTCTGCCTCTGAACTATTCCGGTTTAAGTTTAAAGTCCACCATCTGGTTTTGCAGACCTCCCACAAGTCTGCCAGTGTCCACCCTTTGACTCCTTTTACTTACACTACATTGCAATTTGTCTCACAGTTTCAGTTATAAGAGTAGCTAAATGAAGCATTCTAAGGTTGGTCCTACCATTTATTCTACTTAGATAAGTTCCTAGCACAGGGTGCTGCCTGCAGTCAGAGTGCTGGATGGGTCCAGGCAGTCTGATTGTGGTGCTTTAGTCCAAAGTGTGGTGCTGCCCAGCTGCCTTGGGTTTCATGCATTCTTAGAGGTTTGTTGGCCCTGCAAGGAAACTCATGCCCCCATTCCTCTTGGAGGCTGTGCCCATCTCCAGTGTAACCTTCCATGTAGTAGGTCCTTACCTGGAATTCCACTCCCCCAGTGGAACTCTTTCATTCCTATGCTCTATATTCAGACCTGTCTGAGTCAGACACTGTGTGAAGAGCTTTTCATATCTGCAAGGTAAAAGGGAAATAAACTGAGAACTGCATTCCTGCAGAGCTCTGAGAGGAAAGTGTTCTCTCCTTTACAAATGAAGAAACTGGCTTGCATTATGTTTTTGTATGTCACATTGTCCCCCAGCCATGTTAAAAGCTTCTTGAGGACAGAAACTACACTTTCTTCATTTTCTGTGTTCCCAGGCATCTCCTTAAATGTCCATACATTAAAGAGGCCTGCAGTGATTCCACTTCTAGAGTGAGCTTAAAGGAAATCTAAAGCTGTTAGAGAAATGACCACAAGAAGAAAAAACAGAGGGGGTAAAACAGATCTTTTTCACTCAATGTACTGTGACAAAAGAGTTAGTGGAATTCCCTTCTTTCCCTTCCTGTCCACCTTTTTAGCACTCAGGTTACATTTTCCGCTTTAGTTTGCATTACTTTTCCTTTAAAGTGGGGGGGCTTTATAAAAGTTTTTCAAGAGAGTCCAAGAACTTAAAATCCCAGCCCTCATTATAATATTTCAAATAAAGGAAACAGAGTCCGCTTTAGTTCCCCTGGGTAGGACATTGGGCTATCTCAGAGCAGCCCTGGCATCTATCTGGCCCTGAATGTGGCTGCAACTTTATTACTAAGGGACTTAGTATTGCCAGGTACCGAACTGTACAGGTAGGGAAGGATTATGGCAGATAATAAGTGAATTATATAGGCAATGATCATGAATCTAGACATTTGCAAGTATGCTGCAGATCATGTTCTCAAGGTCTTCCATTTTGATATGCAAGCCTAATCCTAAATAAGGAGTGGTTTGGGTGAGTGAGAGAAAAGCATTTTGATAAAGGAACTCAGATTGGAGACTGTGGACAAATCAGTGTAAATATTCACTAAGCCTCTGGTTGTTTCTTACATTTAGTCCCTGGCTGTAGCCAGTCAGACCATATATTAGCCTGACCTTGTTTACAGCTTGCAGACTAATGAGGATTATCATTTATGCTTCAGAGTATGTAAATTTGGCAGTTCTTGCTCTGAAATAACATTCTCTATCTTTCCAGGAGTAGACTGCTTTTTTAGTAAACAAATTTTCAGTTTATTATGTTACCATTTAGACACTTTCCTCTTATGGTGCCAAATTGCTCTTAAAGGTGACTGCTCCATAAAGAATCTCATATTTATCTTGAAATCATTCTTTTGAGAACAGTTTTAGAGTACAAGGAGAGTCAGTAATCCATCCCTAGAAATCTATGAGGGGCTAGAACTGTGAAGAACATGTCAGTACTTATTCCTTTTAAAGTTTACTTCTATCCAGGTCAGAGCACTGATATTTGTATGATTTACTGAGTGGCTATTATGTACAAGGCTGTCTGTTCAAATCTTTTTGAGATACAGGAAGAAGTAACATAAACTTAGACTTCTGAGCCTCTACACTTTGGAAGGGGAAATAAAACAAGTATAAAAAAGGCAAGAATCCTGACTGTGCTCTTAAAGATGTAGCATGTGGCAGAAGGCGTGGAAGGAAGATTATATCCCCTTGCTTCAGTATTAGGTGACATCTGCCACATCGTACTTGAGCCACAGAGAGAAGATGGCAGGGATTTCATGCAAAGGACAGCTTGGGGCTCACATAGGGCAGTAAGACATTTAGTTTGGTTGGAGTGAAGCTCACTAACAGAAGTGTGAGAAGGTCTGGTTTGGGGTCAGACCTCACCTCTGTCCTTCACTATACCAGGAGAGAACCAAACACCACCACCACCACCACCACCACCACCCAGCCCCATGTATGACCATGGAGAAAATTCTGTTTTGTATTGCAAGGGAAATAAATAGTTTTGAATAATTTTCCCCAAAGTATGTTTTTGCAAACCTAGTTTGGGGATATTAAGTAAAGTACTTCTTTACTTAAATCTGAGAAATAAATAAGACTTTGTTGTCAAACTTCTTAGAATCTTTACTTTGCTTTATGACTTTTTGCAGGAAATGACCAACATTATTTCCAGACATTTCACTGTAGAACCTGAATTGGACACAGACCTAATTTGTCTTGTTGGAACCCTCTGTTTTTCTTGCTTCCTCAGGTGCCACTTGCCTAGCACTCTGCAAAATAAAGTTTCTTTCCATCCATTCATGGACCCACATAACCCATCACTCTGGGCTCTGTTTATGTTTAAGTTCTCCCTCCATTTGTAGGGTTGTACAAAATGCTGTAGGCACACAGTTCCTGAGCTGCCACTGAGGGAAGAGGGTGGATGGTACAACCTGGAAGTCCTGGGAGAGTTAGTGCCTTGAGAGGTGAGCTTTGATTGATAAGAAATGGGAGAATGCAAGGGTCATGGACTTCCATTCTTTTATGGATCTCTGCAATGTGTGCTTTCTCCTGAATGCTTTTCAGAGAAGTCACATATGCTTGAGCATGTAGCCCAAGAGGCCCTTAGTGTCTTTGAGTTTGTGTCATTGCTGCATTCTGAATGGCCAATTACTTCACATCTATTTATTTAACCCCCTTCTGCCCTAGCTTAGACTTCCAAATAAAATGCCACACTCCTGGCCTCAGGCTCTGATTTCTGAAATACCTGGGCAGAGACATTGAACATTTGAGACCTTTGTTGCCCAGGACTCAATGTGGAAAATGGCAGGCTGACCAGGGAAATCAAGCATTAAGAATAACCAGTTTTGAAGTAAGTTACACAAAAAATAGAGTGAACCAAAAAGACAGGAAATGTCCAGTAGACAGGTGATAAGGTGAATCATAACTTGGAATAGAAGAACTAGAGGTAATGGTTTGGGGGTAAGTCTCCTAGAGACAGTTGCCAAAAGAATGGGGTATAGGTACTTATGCCACAGAAGAGGGGGTTAATAGAAAAGGATGAGCAGCAGTGGTAGCACTTAGGCTGGAAATAGAGAAGCGGAACTATCTAGATAAAGGGCTGATAGGGGAAGCAGGAGCAGAATCTTGGGGCACCACTGAGGACACCAATGAGGAAATTAGCCCAGGCCCTGCATTTGTTAACACATGGTCACTGGCAAGTGAAACAGGACAGTAGGCTCTGAGCACTGAGTAGATACCATGGGTGATGTGTAGGTGGCACTAACATCTGAAGTCGGGTAAGGAGGAAAGCGTGTATTAGAGATGTAGTGCTTTAGGGGCCTGAAGATTGGATGATACTCATCTCTATGTTAAGGATGGTCTTCTGCTTCATTTTTTCTACCTATTCAGATACTAATCTCTTCTTAAAATATCCTTTCAAGCCTACCCAGAAATAATGTGTAATCATATAAATGGGTACTCTATGCCACATGAAACTAGCTAGCATCACACTGCTACTGGACTGTTCTTGGATTGTCACCCTGCTTCCAGGTACATATTAGATCTCCCCATCTGAAAGGATCTTCCAGGACATGGGGTCACATCTTCTCTTGTATGTTCTCTGAAGCTGACACAATGCCTTCTATGTACTAAATGTTCAATGAAAATGTGTTGGATGCTTCATTGATCCAATAAACTTAAGTCTATGTCAATACAGAATTGCTCTTGAAAAGCTGTGGGTAAATCAATTCTTTGTGAATTTAATCTTATTTCAAGTGTAGTAGGAATGTTTAGCATCTTAAGGATCCCTAGTTGAATCTTCTGTGAATTCAGGAGTCCTTTTCTCTGTTGTTCTAATTTTACACATATGGAATCTGAGTTACTGAGGAATTAGGTGACCTGTCATAGTCTGATTTGCCATTCAAATGTAAAGTTTCTTTAAAATATTATACCTATTTTTTGGGTCAGGAATGACTGGATGAAAAGCCCAGCTATGAAACTTATAGCATTAGGGAAGTAATTATTGAAAGTACTTATCTTTATTCTGCATATATTAGGTTTAAGTCAAAGCACTGTTTCAATAATATTCTAATGGTATAGACTGAAATATTTTGCAGTTTGTGGCAGGTTAAGGACACAAGCAAAACAGAAAGACATAAAGCTTCTGGCCAAGAAAATTCTCTTCTGAAAGTCCCCCAGCTTGAAACATTTCGTTTTTCTTCTGTGACAAGTGTGCTGATGATGAATGTGCCAGATGGGTGCCGGGTCCTAGGTCCTCCTGGGTGTGTTCCTAGATTCACTATTGAATTAACAAAAATCTTTTTCAGTCAGCAGCTTAGTGTTAAGTGTGAGAAAGATGTTGGAAAAGATTTAGTGAAACCTTTAGACACCTTACTGATTGAATTATTCATTTAAAATTGATCGTGTTTTATCAACATCTGTATTGAGTTGATTTAATTTCTTCTTGCCATGCTCTAGAAAGTAATTTATTAGATATGAGAGACTTGAGAATATACTGAAGTTACTTTGGATCACGATTTTGGATGATTCAAATGAAAGAATCAAGTTAACGCATTTGATTTACGCCCCTTTCTCTTGATAGTCATTTTTAGATGTTTTTGCTTTTCAAAAATATTATTAAAATTGTTCACTACAAAAGAAGCATTTTTTTCTTTTTATTGAATTTATTGGTACATTCTAGGTATACAGTACACTTACATTCATTACTGGGATCTTGTACCTTTACATGACAGGTCTTGGTTCTCATTGTTTCCCCTTGTCCCTGCCCTCCCTTTGGATTTTAGTATCTTGATGTGGAGCAGTGACTCAGATGTAAGGGCTAACAGTTGATCTCTATTGATATTATCTAACAGTTCTTTCTAAATAATATCACCTCAATTCTTGCTCACGTTAGTAGGGTAGAAACATTTACACTCATTTTACAGATATGGAACCTGAGACTCAGTGTGGGCCTTTTACCATCAGTGTGTATATCTTCCTGCTCAGCAGCTCTCTTCCATGCCCTCCCTGCACTTCTTGCTTACCAACACTCCTGCTGTGCGCCTGCCTCCTCGTGACTTTTAGTTATCACATATATTACTGTAGGCTCTTGTGACCACTATTTCTGGATGAAAATGTATTTTTTACATAATAGTCTCTTGAATAGACATACCATTTGAGCAATAAGAAAAGCATGAACATGGGGCCAGGGATTTATTTTTTATTTTTTTAATCTTATTGAGTTTATTGATACTTTTTAAGTATACACTACAGTTACATTCATCATTGGGATCTTGTACTCTTACACGACAGAGCTTGGTTCTCATTTTTTCTCCATACCCCTGCCCTCCCTTCACCCCCTCCATGCTCCCCTATTTACAAAGACTTTGTTTCCATTTTTTCCTTACCCTTATTTCCTTTCCTCTGTCCTTCCCACTTCCCCTACACCTTAAGCCCTTTTCTTCCTATTTCACATTATCAGTTATACAATTTCTATACAGTTATACAATTTACATTTTTAGTTTTTCACACCAGAGAAGCGATTCGGTATTTACACATGTGTGTATTATTGGGGCCAAGGATTTAGCTCAGTGGCACTGCACCTGCACCTGCCTCTAAAGCACAAGGTCCTGAGTTGTCCTGCATTCAGTCCCCAGTACTGGGGTGAGGGGGCTGGAGCATGAAAAAGTGGATCTTGGGATTATCTGAACTCTGAATCTTTATGTACATCATTCTCCACTTAGCCGGAAGTATGTGCTTGTTGAGCTATCTGGTGTGATGCCAGGATATACAGAAAGTTACAGTGATTTGAAAGTTTGTTTCATAGTAGCATGGATATAAATGTTAAGGGTTGGAGCATAAGCTGCGCTTGGATTGTACACTTGAGAACCAAATTGAAATGTGTATTTTGGAGCAGGAAGATTGGTGTTCAGTGTTTTCACCTTTTAGGGGTAAACCTGAGTAAAAGTTGAATTTAGTGCATCTGAAATAAAGAAATGGATAAATTTCACCTTTTTACATTCTTGCTCCCATTTTCTTTGTCTTTCTTTGATAAATTGATGTGGTAAATTGATGTGTGAATGAACAATGTTATAAGCAAAAGGCAACAGAGAAAGTAAATTATGGATAAACTAGAAAATCAGACTGTGGAGCACAGGTTTATTACTTTTAAATTATATAACAAATTTAAAGAAATAAACTATACCAAAAGGTGAACTGACAATTTAAAATATTCTGTTTAGCTTCTAAAAAATGAATACTAATAACTTTTTAATCAGTAAATTGCAATAATTTCTTGTTTTATGCAAAAGAGATCTGTTAATTAAAATTGAATGTCTTTTGGGGAACATTTTGAATAATTGTGTGTGGTATCCTGTAGTTCTTTTCAGTGCCTCTCACCCTTAGCTGAACATTGAAAATCACAGAGGAAGCTTGACAGGTACTAATGGTAGAACCTCGCAGTGGACAGGCAGATTTGATATGTCTTGGGCAAGGGTGGCTGTCAGAATTTTAAAAAACTTCTCAGGAGATTATATTGTTCAAAGGCAAGAACAATTATTTATATTATAATCATTGTTTAATCTTATTTGTTATTTTTAAAGGTGGATTTTTTGTATTTAGCATTTGACTTTAGAGCTGTAGTATTCCAAGAAAGTCAGCTCACATCAACTTATAGGCAGTTCAAGTTATTGACCTTTATCTTTACAGTTTTTATATTTTAGATAGCAGTTACTATAAGGATTACCCTTTTCCTTCACAGCATCATAATACTGAGAGCCAGGACCTAAGTTTTTGAAAACTCCCTGTAGACCCTTTTAAAACTGCTCTGAGCCTTCAGGGCATGGCTAGACCTGGTTCTTAATTCTGTACTTTCATCTGATTGACATGGGAAGGATCACTTGCTACCTGAGGGAGGCCTCACCATATTAATTCTTTCCTGGATGTCCTTTATGTGTTGGCCCAGAGACCTTCGCATTGGGCACACTGTGAAAGTCATAAAATTAAAGAAATATTTTGCAGTGGCTGTTCCTTCTGACATTCAGAGAAATCATAGTAATAGTTGGGGCTTTTCCTTTGAAATACCAGCCAAGGATTGCCTGCAACGTGTATTTCTTGGTAGAATTTGCAGTGAGCGTACTTACTGTTCACTGATGGCTGAAGTGTCAACGATCAGGACGTTCATGTGGTGAGTGTACACGTATTGCTTTTCTTTGCATTTCAGACCTTAGGCTCATTTTTTAAAATGTTTGAAAAATTTGTCCAAAGGGAGGATGACCATTTATTGAATCTCAAATTTTGGTAGGGTATTAGGATCAGATTTAATAAACCTGATATGAAATACAGAGCTTGAAAGGATTGTTGTGCATAAGTTTTAACAAAAGACTGCTTTTGGTGCCTGGATACAGGATACAACTAAGGCTGTTGATATACAGAAACAAATTAATATATTTTTACTATTTGTGGAAATTAGAGTTTTGGAACTAGACAGGTCTTTTATCACTGTCTGCTCTATTTTTGGAAGTAATGGAGGAAGTATTTCAACCTGATTACTGCCCGTAGAGTGAGGGATTTCTTAGTATTTAACTGACCACCTGCTGATACTTTATTTCTTTAGAGCTCCTCAAGTCATTATAAGAATTGCCCAATAGTTTGAAATCAAAATGATGTCTCACTATAAAGTGTCAGCTATCTATCGTAAAAGATTATGCACCATTTTAAAATATCATTGCTACCTCCCCACCTTACAGTCAAACATTTCAGAATAACAAATCCTTGTAAAATGAGGAGCATTCAAGATTCAAGCTTTGCAAATTTGAAAAACTGCCTTCTGCTTTAAATCTTTTAATAGTCCAGATAATTATAACTCCTCTCACTGCCCTTTTCTTTTTCTCTACCTCCTGGTCATTCTTGTGACATTTTAATGATGTTGTTTGTGTGTTGCTGCTGATGAATTCTGCCAAGTGAAAGTTATTTATTTATTTTTCCCTGAGCTACATTTTATCCTCTGTTTACTTTTGTTGGTGTTCTGTTTCCTTTCTTAACTGCTCCCAGACATTCCTTTCCATGACATTGTATAATGCACAGCAGGCTGGTGAGGCGTGGAGAGTCTTGCTGTGAGAATCCTGCATGGGTAAATGTCATTGCTTCAGACAAAGAACTTGGCCAGATCTTACTGGAGCAACACTGGAAACAGCTTAGATTGCCACATATTAACACTTTATCTTATTATTAAGAAGTATATATTTGTTATATGGTTTTGAAGCACTAAAACTAGTTTTTAATACATTACTTGTTAAAACCCTTGAGGTGAAGGAGAAGACCGGCCAATGGATAAGTTAGAATCCATGTCCTCCTCCCCTGTTCCCCCCAGCTACAGGATATTGGGAAGCTAAGATTGGTACTTGGGATAGAATCATCAACTATAAAGACATTGTTGACACAGGAGAAATGCATGTAGCGACTGGAGCTGAATGGAAGTGCAGAAGGGAATCCCACCTCTACCCTACTTATTGGTGAGAGTGAGTTGCTGTGGCTTCTGTGATGACAAGCTAGTGTGATAGGCCTTTTGCGGGGAGGGGCAGTACTGGGGACTAAACCCAGGGCCTTCAACCGAGCTGCATCCTTAGCCATTTGCTTCACTTTTTAAATTTTGAGACAAGGTCTCTCTAAGTCACTAAATTGTTCAGACTGGGCTCAAACTTGTGATTAGAGTTCACACCTGGCAAAATACTATTTTAAGAACTCATTCATCCTAAAATTGGTGTCTTGGCATAAACAACATGCTGAAGGAGTAATCCTTTCCTTCAACACCTCAGGACTTCTGGAAGTAGGGTTCTGCCTTCACTCCTCTGGAGCAGTAACTCCTATTGATGTCCTGGGCTGAAGCTGTCTATTGTCAGGAGGACGGACAGCACAGTGGATCACAGCTTTCGATGGCACCAGATAAGACTTTGCCTCTTCCAGGCTGTGCAATTTTGGTCATATTTGCTAGCCTCTCTGTCCCTCCGTTTCCTCATTTGTAAAAGAATGAAAATAATAGCATTTACCATGCTTAGTATAAGTAATAGTATTCTTTTTCTTTTATTTATTAAGTTTATTGGTACATTTTAAGTAAACAGTGTGATGATATTCATCATTGGGAATTTGTACCTTTACATGGTATATCTTGGTTCTTATTTTTTTCCCCATTTCCCTGCCCTCTCTTCAATCGCTCCACCCCTCCCTATGTACAAAGACTTTGTTTACATTTTTTTCTTTTCTCATATTTATTCCTTTCACTTTTTCTTCCCATTCCTCTATCCCTCCCACTTTCCCTTCCCCTTCCCCCTCCCCTTTGGACTTTTTGTTCCTATTTTACATTCTCTATTATACATTTTAATCGTAATTTACACTTTTAGTTCCTCACACCAGAACTAGACCTATATCTTTCACCATGCACTAAACTAAAATTAAAATGGATCAAAGATCTGAGTATTAAAACAGAAACACCAAACCGGGTGGAAGAGAGGTTAGGTAAACCTCTTGAAGACATTGGTGTAGGAAAAAACTTCATGAACAAAGCCTCAGTTACACGTGAACTAGCACAAAGAATCAACAACTGGAATCTCATCTTACTAAAAAGCTTTGCACGGCAAGAGAAACTACAGAGTGAAAAGACAACCCACAATGTGGAAAAATATTTTACCAGCTATTCCTCAGACAAAGGTCTACTATCTAGAATATATAAAGAACTTTAAAAAATCAGACCTCCCAAATTTAAAGACCCAATCCAAAAATGGGCATCTGAAATGAGTAGACATTTCTCAAACAAAGAAGTAGAAGCAGCAAATATATGAAAAAATGTTCAACATCACTTGTCATTCTAGAGATGCAAATGAAAACAACACTGAGATTCCACCTCACTGCAGAAAGAATGGTTACTGTCTAGAAATCAGTCAGTAACAAATTGCTGGTTGGGTTGTAGGGAAAAAGGAATCCTGCTCCACTGTTGGTTCAACCACTATGGAAATCAGTATGGAAATAGCTCAGAGAACTAGGATTAGAGGTCACATTTGATCCAGCTATTCCCCTGCTGGGTATCTTTCCAAAAGAATTAAAAGAATCATACCATAGCAATATATGTCCACTCGTGTTTATAGTGGCATAATTTGCAATAGCTAAAACTTGGAAACAGCCCAATTGCCCATCAGCTGATAACTGGATAAAAAAGATATATGGGTTTAAAAAAAAAATAAAATGGAGTACTACTCAGCCATAAATAATGAGAAACTAGAGACATTTATAGCTAAATGGATGCATATTGGGGTCATACTCTTCAGTGAAATAAATGGCACACACATAAGTAATAGTAATTTCTAAATGTACTATTTTTAATAGCTGTATTGAGATTGAATTTATAGATATAGAGACTACCTGCTTAAAATAATTCAGCATATCTATATGCTTAGAGTTGTTTGATGGTCATTGTAACTTAATTTTAGAATATGCCCAAAAGAAACCTTGTGCCTAATGCTGTCACTCACTTCGTTATGAAAGGAATTGGCAAGTGACACACAGAGAGGCAGCAGAATGGAAGTAAAATAAAAAAGTTTATTCCATCGATGGGGATCTATGACACCTAATGGTGATGGCCTGATCGATTCCCCACTAGGTTACAACTCCTTCTTTTATAAGGTTTTACAGCCTTGATCTCATTCATTTGGTTACATTGCATTTTCACAGTTCACATTGGTGATATTCAAAACATGGTTACAAGGCAGTTGAATTTCAACCCCATGCAGTTCTTTGTTAGGGGAGGTTACCTTTAAGAAGTATCTATTCTATTTATTTAGACAAGGGGAAGTGAGCATGTTTGGTCAACAAAGCTAACAATGGTTCTTTTCCTTTACAAAACTTTTTAGGGAGACTAGATCCCTCTGGTGCAGGTTAATTCCGAACTAAACAGCTAAGGGCATTGTGACATATCTTACATTGTGACATTTCCTAGGTTTTTGCTATTAAAGTTTTCCTTATCAACTTTCTCCTCCTTTCTGCTCTATTCCCCTTTCCCCTAGTGACTACTAATCTATTTTGTCTATAGATTGGCTTATTCTGGATATTCATATTAATGCAGTCATACAGTATGTGTGGTTTTGTCATTGGCTTCATTCATTTAACATGTTTTCAAGATTCATCTATATTTCAAAATGTATCAGTGTTTGATTTGACCTGACTACTGTATACTGTATACATTGTTCAAGTGAGTTGTTTCCATATTTTGATTATTAGATGATTCTGCTATGAACATTGGTGTATAAACTTGTTTGTTTGTTTCCAGGAATTGAATTTAGGACCTTGTGCTTGCAAAGCAGGTGGTGGAACCACTGAGCTAAAATCCCCAGCCCAGTGTATAAGTTTTTGTTTTGACATATATTTACATTTTTCTCAGATGTGGGATTGAAATTCCTGGGTCATATGGTAACTGGACATTTAACATTGTGAGTAGCTGCCCAGCTATTTCCATTTTACATTCCCATTAGTAATGTAGGAGGGTTTCAGTTTTCCCAGACTTCTCATTCTTAGTTATTGTTTATCATGTTTTTCTTTTGGCAGTACTGAGAACTGAACCCCTCAGGGCCTTGTGAATGCTAGGCAAATGCTTATCACTGAGTTATATCCCCAGCCCTTTTCATCTTTTTGGAAATAAACATTCTAGTGGGTGATTTGAGGTTGATTATGCTTTTTTATTCAAATTTTCAAAATGATTAATGTCAAACATTTTTCATGTACTTATTTAAAAAGGCTAAATATATTATGGACTACAAGAATAATAGCTTATTGTTTCAGGGACAATATAAGAAATATCAGTTGCTGCTTTTATAAGTCTGAAACCATAACAAGATGATGGCTTTTAATCCATGCCTACTTCAGGAAGCATACCTATATTTTAATAAATAAAAATGTCATTTCTAGATAAAGTTAAGTCCTGACTAATGTTTAGAGTTTAGTTGTTTTTCTGGTAATTTTTTATGTAGAGAGATCATTTAGTTTGCTTGATATTTCTTGCTTTTGTGTTGTGATTTTTAAAAATTGGTGTTTGGTAGCATGCCAAATATCTTGGTGCCACACAGTGAATTGCAGTTTGTTCTCAGCTACTTGTAGCAGATTGAAGTTGGATACAGTCAATTTTTTCCAAGTTATATTTTTTCTTCCATTTTTATAAAAATTAATTTTATTGGTACATTTTTGTTATACCATACAATGATATTCATCATTGGAAAGTTGTATCTTTATGTAATTTATCTTGGTTCTTATTTTTTTCCCATTCCCCTGCCTTCCCTTCAACCTCTCTATCCCTCCCTATTTACAAAGCTTTTCTTCAATTTTAACTGAATGATATTTTCTGAACTAGCTAAGAATATTACTTTTTCTGTTGTATTGGTGAATTTGTGATATTTTGCCTGTAAGATATTATATATCTATCTATGTATATATAGATATATATATATATCTATATATACACACATACACACATACACAGACACACACACACACACACATATATTCATTTTTATGCCACATTTTACCTACTCATCAAACATTCCCTGCATAGAATATATAGCTAATGCATTGATTATCTTTTATTACTTTTCTAAAACTGGTTACCTGGACATAACTTGGTCATGGATAACAGGCATATATATATTTTTTTCTGTTTTTGACACAACATGAACTGCTCCCCAGATATAAAATTGCCAGCAATAATTTTAGTATTTAATTACACAGTTATAATTCCGTTTACTCTTAGTTTACATGGAATATGAGGGACAGTGGTATGATCTTAGAATTAATTAGATGATGGGGTTTGGCCTTACCTCCACTGTGTGACCTTCAGGGAATTACCTCACCCTTCTTTGTCTCAGTTTTCTTTTTAATGTATAGAATGGATATGAAAAAATAAGTGTTCAGTAATTGTTAGGTAGTTCCAGTAGCAAAAGGAGCTGTGCTCTTGCTGTCTCTCTTCCATGTGTTTGGGAGACAAGATACACATGAAGTGTTAAATGGCAATACAAGATCTGAAATTTTAGTAATGAATAGTCAATCTTAACATAATAATTGCTATCAGAGAGTGATACGAATAGACCATTAGGATAGACAACAGTCATAACTTTGAAGCATTTTGAGGCAAACAGTAATAACAGTGTTTCTATTTCTGAATCAGTGGGTAGATGTATGCACTAAGGATTTTTAATTGAGGTAAAATTTACAGACTATGGATTCATAAATACTAAGTATACTATTTAATGAATTTGATAAGTATATAGAGTCGTGTAACTAACACCATATTCAAGATATTGAACATTTTTCATACCTCATTGCATTCCCTCATGCTTCTTCCAGTCAGTCACCATCTCTATAGGCAGCCATTGTACTGATTTTTTTCCACATAGATGAATTTTTGATGTGCTTGAGTATTTTGTAAAGGAAGTCATTCAGTATAGATGATTTTGTGTTTGAGTTTTTTCACTGGGCAGAATGTCTGGGAGATCCTTCCAGAGTGCTGAGTTAATATCTGTGTTGCTTTCATTGTAGGGTGCTATAAATATGACCACTATTTTTTATGGAAAATTATTTGTTTGGTTATAGGCTCTCTTTCTCATGAGGGAGATACGTAGGCTTGGAAATTGGTGGATTTTGTTTAAGTATTTAATTTTGTAAGAAATTGCCAACCCCTCTTCTGAAGTGATTGTACCTTTTTTGTGCTCTTACCAGTAATGTATGTGATTTGTATATGCTGACTACTTTAACTGGCAGTCAGTGTTTCTTTTTTTTTTTTTTTTTTCAATTTAGCCATTGTAATCCCTCATGCTGACAGATGTTGAACATCTTCCCATGTGCTTGTTGTTGTTTATTACATCTTTCTTTATAATATACATGTTCAAGCTGTTTGTTCATTTTACTTATATATTTTATTTTTCTTGTCATTGTTTTATAATCTGACCAAAACTCTCTATTATGGCATATACAGAATATTTTCTCTCGCTCTGTGGCTTACTCATTAGCAGTCTGGTTCAATAAAACTTTTTATTTTGAGATAATTGTAGATTCACATGCAGTTGTTAGAAATAATACAGAGAGGGCCCATGTACTTGGGCACCTTTTGTTTAGACTTTCCTAGTGGTAGCATATTATAAAATTATAGTATGATATCTGAACCAGGCTATTGATATTTATAAATAAAGACAAAGAAAATTTCTCTAAGTTGAGATCTCTTGTGTTGCCCTTTTATTGTCACACTTGGTTCATCCCCTGTTCCACCCCTACCCCTGGCAACTACTACGCTCTATTTCTATAATTTTTTCATTTCAAGAATGTTACATAAAAGGAATCATACCACATGTGACCTTTCCACACTCAGCAAAATTCCCTGCTAATTCATTCAGATTGCAGATATCAGTAGTTTGTTCCATTATATTATCAAGTAGCAGATGACATACAATATGGGCATCCAATTTGTGTAACTGCCTACCTTTGAAGGAAAACTGGTTTGTATCCAGATTTTATCTGTTAAGACTAATGGTGCTAAAAACTTGTATTACGGGTTTCGTTGTGAAATGTATGTCTTCATTTCTTTGGGATTAATGTCCAAGAGTGCAATTACTGGCTGTATGTTCGTTGCATATTTAGTTTTACAAGAAACCACCACTCTGTTTTCTGAGCACCTATATTAACATATTCACCAGCAATGTAAGTAGTAGTCTAGTTGATTTTTTTTTAATTAACCAGCATTTGGTGTTGTCACTAAACTTTCTGGTAAGTATATAGTGATAGCTTATTGTGATTTTAATTTGCATTTGTCTAATGGCTGATAAAGCTGAACATCTTTTCATATGCTTATTTACCCTTAGTAGTTCCTCCTCAGTAAAAATATCTGTTTATATATCCTGTTCATTTTCTATTTGATTGTTATATATATGGAAATTACTAGTCACTAGTCATATATATATATATATATATATATAATATGTATATGTGTGTGTATGTGTGTATATATATGTGTATATATATGTGCATATATGTATATACATATGGTTTAAACATTTTCTCAATCTTTTCAGCCTTTTCATAGTGTTTTTTGCAGAGCAAAATGTTCAGATTGATAATTTGGTATTTTTTTGTTTTGTTTTGTTTTGGTTTGGTTTTTTTAATGTATAATGATTTTTGGGTCATGTCTAAGGCAAAGAGCCTTGCCAAATATTTTCTCTTATTTTTTCCGGCACTCCTGTGGTTTTACACTTAAGTCAATGGCCCATTTTGAGTTAATTTTTATATGAGGTATGGAGATTAGGTAGGGTTTAATTTCTTTGCCTTCTGGGTTTTTAATTCCTCAAATACCATTTTTAAAAATTCCTCCATTGAATTTGTTGCTCTTGTCAGAAGTCAGTTGGCAGTACTTATGTTTGGCTTTTCATAGGCTTCCTTTTCTATTTGATTCCTCTACCAGTACCATAATGTCTTTATTGTTGTGGCTACATAATAAATACTGAAATCAGAGCAAGAATGATTCTTCTCGTTTTATTCTTCTTTTTCAGAATTGTTTTAGGTATTACTTTCTTTGCCCTTCTGTATAAATTTTAGCATAATCTTGTGCATAAGTCCAAAAAATCTTATTGATGTTTTAACAGAAACTCCATAACCTTCTGTGTGTTTTAATATAGATTTAATATCTTTTATTGAGTCTTCTGAACTATGAACATGTGTATTTTCCCAGTTTTTGAATTTTTAATTACTATAATCAACACTGATGATATTCAGCATTTAGGTTATATTTTTCACATATTTATACTTAAGTATTTTATTTTCTTTGGAGTGATTATAAATAGTTTTGTGTTTCATTTTGCTTTCTGCATGTTCATTTTTTACTTGTAGAAATATTATTGGTTTTGTTTGTTGATCTTATACCCTGAAGCTTTGTACAATTCACTTATGAATTTAGGAGGGCTGTGTGTGTTTCTGTGTGTAATCTTTCATTGATTTTTTTTTCTTTCTTTTTAAAAGTGAGTAAGCCTTCCTATACTACATAGAATAGAATGATGACAGCATACGTTCTAACTGGCCACTAAGTTTAGGGGAAAACATTCACTCTCTAACTAAGTATGATGTGAGGTATAAGTTTTTTGGCAGATGTTCCTTACTAGACTGAGAAAGTTCTTTTCTACTCCTGATTTGGTGTGGAGGCTTTTTTTTTTTTTTTTTTTTCCTGCTGTGAATCTTGGATTTTGTCAAATTTCTTTTCTGCTTCATTTGATATATTATATGTTTTTGCTTGTTTGTTTTTTATCCCACTGATTTGGTGGATTACAATTTTTTTCCTTAGGGTGTTAAACCAGCCTTACATACCTGGAATGCATTGCATTTAATCATGGAGTATAATTTTTTTAATACATTACTGGATGTGATTTGCTAATATTTTGGTGAGGATTTTTATGTCTTAAGTTTATGAGAGATAGTTGACTTGCGTCTTAAGTTTGTGATCTACAGTTGATTTTTGTGTATTGTCTTTGTCAGGATTTTAGGTCACAGTAACATTAGCCTCAAGAAATAACCTCAAAATGCTTTCTGGACATAATGTTAATTCTACTTTTAAGTGTTGATCAAATTCTTCTGTGATACCATCTGGATCTGAAAGATTTTTTTATTCAAAAAATTTAAAGTGACAAGTTTAAATTTTGTTTTGTTTTATTTTGTTTGTATCTGGGATTGAACTTGGGTCCTTACACTTGCAAGGCAGGTGGCAGAACCACTGAGCTAAATCCCCGGCCCTGTGTTAAGTTTAATTTGTAGGATTCTTCAGGATACTTCCACAAATTTGTTCATATCTATGTTGTCAGATTTATACAGTTAAAGCTGTTTGTATTACCCCTATTTCAAATGGCTGCAAGATCTGTATTGGTGCCCTTTGTTTCTTTGCTGGTATTGGTGATTCATGTCTTCTCTCTGTTTCTTTTCAACTTGATTAGATGTGTATCAGTTGGTTGCCTCCACTGAAGAACTGTTTGTTTTTTTTTCCCCCATTGATTTTCTGTGTTATTTTTCTGGCTTCAATTTTATTGATTCTAGACTTGCTTTTGATTATTTTCTTCTTTAAGTTGGCTTCAAATTTATTTTCATTTTCTTTCCCTTTCTTGAAGTAGATGCTAGGTTATTGATTTGAGGCTTTTCCACTTTTCTAATGTAAGCATTGCAGTGCTATAGATTTTCCTGTCAGCACTGCTTTAGCTGCATTATCCCACTTATTTTGCTACATTGTATGCTTGTTTCCTTTCAGTTCTATGTATTTTTTTATTTCTTTTCAGACTTGTTCTTTGGTTCATGTATTATTCAAAAGCATATTGTTCAGCTTCTAGGTATTTGGAAGTTTTCTTTGATTGTTTTGTTATTGATTTCTAATTTTGATTATGGTCAGAGCAGAGCATAACTCTAGAAATTCAGTTATTTTAAATTTGTACAGGTTTGTGATCTGTGCTGATAGTCTATGGGTATTTGAAAAAATAAGAGAAACATATGTATTTACTAAATGTGATGTCTGCCATACAATTTGGTTTTTTTCTCCATACTGTAGTATTGTTATGTGAAAGAATGACTAAATATACCAGAGGGCTATGCAGTGAAAATTTAGATATTGTGTCTGTCTGGAAGAAACATTCACTGGTCAGTTTGTAAGATTGTGCTTTAAGTAAAGAATATTTTTAAGAAGATTAAAAAAATGTTTTATATTGAGCCAGGGATTTAGCCCAGTGTTTTTACCAACTGCCTTGCAAGCATAACATCCCAAGTTCAATCCCCAGTACCAAAAAAAAAGAAAAGAAAAAGAAAAAAAAGTTCTACATTAAAAAATGTGTATAGGCCTCAGTGAGCACCCTCTAGTCTCATCTCCCTCATTGCTGGCAAGGCCTTCCTGTGTGTGACTTATCATAGTCTCCTCCCCCTCTTATTGGGGAGAAAACTACAGTACAATTTCTTGGTTAAGAAGTGTGCAGTTAGGTTATAGATGCTGTTATAAATTTAGACAGGGCATTTTCCTGTTTGTTTGTTTTTTTTTTTTTTTTTTTTTTTTTTTTTTTTTTTTTTTTTTTTTTTTTTTTTTTGTTGGTTTTCTTTTCTTTTTTCTTTTTTCTTTTTTGGTACCATGAATTGAATTCAGGACCTTGTGCCTGTGAGGCAGGCTATGGCACCATTGAGCTAAATCTCCGGCCCTTCCTGTTTTGAATAATAGACAGTTCACTCACTCTTTAATTTTCATTTATCTTCCATAGTAATTTTCACAGGTATGGGTACATAACTAAATTTAACTTCCCAATTGAGTATACTCGCTAAGAAAATGAAAATTAAAAATTTCAAAATGTAGTTATTTCAGAACTGCAATCTTAGATAATCAAGATAGTTTTTATTTTTGTATTTATTTTTAACATGCTCTACTATGATATTTAGATTTTAATTTCTTATTAAATTGAGTCATTTTTAATATTGCTTAATTTATATGTTTTATATCTTTGGTAAAAGTTTTTTAAATTCTTTGAATTTTTTTCTTTAAGGCTAATGATTTGAAATTACCCAAGTATCAAATTCCAAGTGTTATTTTTGCATTTTTGTGTCAAGCACACATATTTGGTGTGGTTCTAGTTGCCTTTTTCACAGCTTTGCACAATTTCTCATCAGTATCTAAAGCTTAACATAGGTGGATTTTGAATCTTGTTTTCTGAACCTGCTCCTTCCATAATCATCTGTACTGCAGGAAATGACAGTGAGGTCTTTCTAGTTTCTCTGGCCAGAAACCTTGGCATTGTTATTCTTTCTTCTTTCTCTCACACCACTTGCCTAACATTGTGTTGGTTCTGCCTTTACTGTGTGCCTCAAGCCTGAATACCTCCTGCCACTTTCACTGCCAGCAGCTCACCAAGTTACCATCATCACTCATTGGTTAAAGCAGCAGCAGCCCCCAGCCCCCACCATGTGGTCTTGCAGCTTCAGCCCTTCCTGCCTAATCATATCGTAAGGGTGTGCTCAGTGATTAGTGAACCCATAAAAATTTAAGTCAGGCATATTGCCCTTTTGCTCAAAATTCTGCATTGGCTTCTAGTGTCATTAATAAAATCCAGATTTCCCAAAGCCTCTTCTTCTTACCTTTGTAGCCTCTTCTCCCCCCACCATCCCCCTCCCTCACATCACTCACCACACTGATTCTCTGCTGTTTGACCTAGAATATAACAGACTCATGTCCACCTCTAGACCCTTGCATTGGGTCTCCAGCTGCCTGGCTTCTCAACTGCATGGATCCCTTCATCAGCCCCTCCTATGTCTTACTCAGGGGATACCTTCGCAGTGAGGCCTCTTCTTCAGTTAAAATTTCTATTCCTCTCCAAAACCTCTTTTCCTTGTCTTATATTTTTTTTATAATATCATCATTCTCTTATATGCAGGTATTTCTCTTATTCATCCATAAATATTCTTGAAAGCTTCCATGTTCTGTAAAATTGTACACTAAATAACAGAACTTATGAGGAAAGTCCTGTCGGGCAGACCATTGAAAACCTATGGAATTACAACACATAACAAGTACTTGTAGTAACATTCTCCATTGATTTTCTGTTTTGACACAGAGAGAAGCCTTCCTACTTATTCGTCTGCACTTGCAGTTTCTCTCAGTAGTGTAATGGTAAGGGCTTAAACCAAACTACTTGCACCAAACAAAGAACTGACCTTTTCTTTTTTGTTTTGAGTTCTATTGTTACTGCTACTGCAGCTGCTAATTGTTTCTTAATAATTCTAAGACTAACTCTTTAATAAATGAAAAAAGCATGTTTATGATAGTGTTGTAACATTATTATTCTGGGGAAAATCATATATAAATCAGTGCAACCTTCATGTTATACCAGTATTATTTACTTTTTTATCAACCACATATGAGGTAATTTGTATAAAAGAAATGTAGGCTTTAGCCAGACCATTCTATGTATTTCCTTATTTGTTTATTGTTAATATCCTTGAATTTGAAGATAGTTACACAAAGATGTGATTTTTACTGTTTTTATTCTAATTCACATTTGTATTCCAAGCGCATAGAATTCCTAGTTGGTATTTAATAAATATTTATTGAAAAAAGAATAAATAATCAAATCAATATTTAGAGTTCTCTAGACTTCTGAAGTAATTGAAAATAGGAACACCTGTTTTTCTTTAACTTGAACAACTTTTTTGTCTTAATAGTTATTGACATTTAAGGCTGTAGCCTGATTTATGTGCGTTATTAAAAAAACCAAAAGTAAATGTGTTCTGAATGAAGTTCAAGATTCAGCATTCTGTAGGAAAGATGCAGTTTTGTTCTGTGGCAAGATGTTTTAATAGAAGCTAGCAAGTGTATTGTGCTTCTCCAGGCACGGTCATGAGCATTTTGTACATAGTAACTAATTCAATTCCTTTGATACTTCCAGAGCCAAGTTTTTCAGGTTTGTAGGCCAGGGACATTTGACAGCCCTGAGACCTTTTGCCAGGAGAGGCCACAAGGACAGAGCATTTTGTAGTAATACAAGGAACTTTTTGCTTCTTCCCTCTTTGGGATTTTATTGATGATGCAAAAGTAATCATGAGAAAACTTCTGGCACTTGAGTATGTTCCAAGACTGTGGTGCCAGACTATACCGATTGATGTTTCTTCTGCTCCAGGAATCTATGGTTTAAAAAAAGAAAAATCCAGCTTCATTAAAACTATCCTTGACAAAGTAGTAAAAGTTACTACTTATATTTTGAAACTAATAAATGTCTTTTTAATATTCTGTGTCCAAATGCCAGTTACATAAAAAACCCTTCTGTTGCATGCAAAAATATGATAGTTGCTTTGAGGCAAAGTCCTTGTGCAGTTATCTAAGATGGCAGCTGAATGGGCTCCCTTTTTCTTTGTACTTCATTTTACTTGAAGTAGTGACTAACAGATGAACTATCACAATTCAGACTGAGAAATTTGGCAGCATTTTCTTGAAAATGAATGAAATGAACCTGTTCTTTGGGTGAAGGGGGTGGGAACTGACAATAGTTTTGGCTAATGATAAGAATTGAGTTCCTGCGTAAAAATTAGAATTTTAGAAATTTTGTATGTGGCACTCTGAGGTTGACATTTCCCTAATATTTAAGAATGTATTTGATGTGTTAAGAAGCTATATTAACGTATATTTCTTACATTGTATAGTGAAAATGCAGCAACATTTGAAAGATCTGCAAAATTCAGTGATTCAATAAAGTTGCGCGCATAGATGATCAAGAACAATGTAGATCAAAGCATTTCAGTAGGGTGCCAGAGTTTCTTTGGTAAGGTTTCAGATTCCACATTAGAACTCACCTTTATAAAACTGACACTTATGCAATTTTGGTATAGTATCAACAAGAATATTCAATTATTTGAAAAGGCTATTAAATTTCTTCTTATGTTTCTAGCTACATATCTGAGAGGGTGTATTTTTAATCTATGTCCTTCAATTTAAACAGCATATTATAAAAACTAAAAGTAGAGGTTATGTGTGAGAATCAAATTGTCTTTTATTAAGGTAGTCATTGAAAAAAATGTCAAATAGTGCCACTCATAGGAATATTTGGTTTTGTTTTAGATGTTTCATAAAGATATCTTTTTTGTTAACATTTAAAGGCTTTAATATTACTATTTTGAAGTGAATGAATCAATATTTTGAAACCTAAGAATTTAACCTTCTAGTATGATACATAATGAAAAGAAATAACTCACTTAAATATGAGTTTAGGTTTCTTTCCTAATTTTTTAAGATGAAAGTTTCAAAAGAATCCAGAAGGAGAAAGGTTTAAGTATTGCTCCTCAAGAAGTTGGTTTTATTATTTTGTAGAGTGGGAAACCCAAATATAGGAGGGCAAGTGGGTCACCCAAGATCTCAGAGCTGGAGGTGATAGAGCTGGGATTTGCCCACAGGCCTCCAGAGCTCTTGCTCTAAACTGCCTTCCCATAGGAGTTCTCATTGAGAAACACTAATAGTTTGTAACTTTGCTGAAATCAGTAGGCTTTACCTGATTGAACTCAGATGTCCCTATGAATTTCTTTTGCGTGTGATTGCCTTAGCCTAAAGAATTCTTCACTAGTTTTGGGTCTCCTAAGCCTCAGATTTTGTCAGTATATGTATGGCATAAACTAACTAGCAGACTTTTAAGCAAAGAAAATAAATTGTTTGATTTTTTTCTTGGCTCTTTTGGCCCTTTATTAAACAGAGTTAAACTTTTGGGATTATTTTAAAGAATCTTTGAAAGATATATATTATGTTTAGGAATAATGTTGGTTATTTCTGATAATGTTCCTCTTATTTCTTTGGTCCTAGTTTCTTAGTATAAAACATACAAATGATAATTCAGCACACTTCTACTTTGAAGTAAAATATCAGAGAGCTAGAAGCTTATTTTAGTTTGGAGAATTTAGTTAGGGAATTGCTTTTATCCTATTGCCTCTTATTATTAACTTATGTACTGAAATAGATTAGTGCAGTGCTGGAACAAAACAGTAAATGAATGCAATCATTTGTGTTTCTACCATCAACTTCCACTGTAGATTAATCTCTGAAAATTTGAATGTTTCTTAGGGGGGAATATTGTTCCCTTAAATATGCTGTTAATTCACAGTTATTTCAGAGAAAACAGAGATAATCAGTTTGACTTCCCCACTGATAAAGGCCACCACAGACTGTTCCCAATACTGTTTAATGGAAATCTTCGGGCCCCTCCCACTTTTCCAGTTTTTACATGCATAGATTCAAACACCAAGAAGATACCATAGATCAACTACTCAGAGAAACCCCACCCTTGTTAGTTAAATTTCTGAGAACAAAACAATGACTTATGATGACGTCTGGGAATATGAATATGTAAATTTTAATCAAACAAACTTTAACCTTGCTTTGCCCCTTCTTATTATGGTGCCTTCCAGAGAACAGAGTGAGAGAAACCAAAAAGAAGGGTGGACAATCTTACCTTTTATTACTTGGACTCACAGTGTGCTCAGGTGTTCTGACACTTGGATCCCCAAATTCTGTCTCAGACCAAGGTAGCCATCCCTGGTGCCACTATGAGGCCACTCCTGGTCCTCAGTGGTTTCTTCCGGGTCTTTCAGGGGGTATAGGAAGGTAGGAACTCTATGTAAGGCTGCTTCCCTGTCAAATCCAGACCAAGCCCAAACAGAAGGCAAGCTGGCTCTCAGAAGTCGACTTTTTAGTTGGTATCCAAGAGTATTTGTCAGAAAAAAAATTCTCATTTGTCACAAAGAATGGTACAGGGGACAGTTCTTTAATAAGGTTTCAAGAGCTATTGAAAGCCACTGTGTAGCTAAAGCAACACCAAGGGTTGCATCTGTGCCTGTTTTTGTAAGAACTTGGAGCCCCAGCCCTCTGCAGCTGAGTTTGTCAGTTGCCCTCAGCTCTCTGGGTGCTCGCACCCCTCCAGTTCCTGCCCTGAGATGTGAGGACCTTGGCCAGTGGGAGGTCCTCACAGCACTGAATTCATACCCATCACTTCTCCTCACAGTGTTTCTCTTGGCTTCTTTTACAGCCCATTTTGTGGACAGTGAGCTTATCAGACAGGGCCAGCTCTTTACCCAGTGGCCAGCTGCCAGGAGAGCTAGTGAATGTATGAGGAATGGCAAAATGCCTTCATTTGTAACTGGAGCAGGAGCCAGAGTGGGCCTTAGTTTAGCCTTAGGCCTTCTCTTCTGCATGAAGATCTGAAGAACCAGAAAGGTGGGGTGGAGGTGTTTTTATGCTGGTCACAAACTCTGGGCGGATATCTTTGTATAGGTGCCGCTTGATTAAGAGTTAAATTTGCCATCATACACCATTGGAAATGTTTGAGAGACATAGGTGACTTTTGCAAAACACTTTTTGTGTTTTGTGATTATAATACGTTAGGTTTTTGATTGTTCAGAATCAGATCAGTTTGTTTATAGATACTTTTTACCCCAGAGTTTCTGATAGTCACTTATTTTTAGTAGATGGTAGTGAAAATATATAAAGTGACATACAGGGAAGTTAAGTGAAAAAAAATTATTTGAAGACTATGATACTATGTTCTTCTATATTTGAAAGTCTTTTAGTCTCTGAAAAAGTAAAAGAATGAAGCATGGGAATTAGCTATTGATGATGGAACTGACTTGTTATTGGAGTAAAAATTATCTAGTGAGAATGAGTGCATATCACTGAGTTACCCTTTCCCCATTTCACCCTTAACCACCAGAGGATTTATTAGTGGTCACAGAAACTGCAGCTTGAATTACTTTGTCCTAAAACATAGAGAAGATGTCACCCAGAACAGGAAAACCCTCTTACAGTACCATACGGGGACTTTTCATATCTGCATATTTAGCTACAGTAGAATGTATCTAGCAATATATTTAAATTTTACCTCAGAAATACATATGAAATGTGTAATTGTTTTCTTTAAAAAGATTAATATTACCATTATGAAGAAAGCACATTATACTGTGAGATTAAATTCCTGGCTTCAATAGGTATACATAATGAACTGCCAGCAGCTGAAATTGGAATGATTACATTTACCAGAATGGGATCCTCAACCCAGATTTTTTAGAATAGTTGCTCACAGTATGCCCTATACTTTTGTTTCTTGCCAGAATTTAAAAAATGAAACTTTCTGTTAGTGGTAAATTTGTAAGCTTAGGGCATGAAAATGTTTGAATTTGATATAAAAGAAGTTTTGAAAGGAAGATTAGTGGTTTAAACCAAAAAATTAGTCACCCTGGGAAGTTTAGCTGTGGCAATAGCAGAGTTCAGTAATGAAAGGTCCTCCTCCAGCTGATTGCCCATTCATGCTGTGATTCCAGATCCTCCCCACTGGACTTTCACCTGATTGATGGTGCTGATGATGGAGGCTTAATAAATTTCATCATCACTTTGCGAGAACATGTGTTGTCTGCTCAGACCTCCCCTGGTTTGTGGTTCAGTTGATTCCTCTGTTAAGTGGAAGCTGATCATTATTATTCCATTATTCATTATTGCTTTAAAATAGAGGGGGAGAAGGGCAATTTTCTGAGTAGATGGCAGTTGTTCTAGTTGAAGTTGTCATCAGCGCTCATAAGAACAGCTTTAAAGTTTGATGTTCTTGGTACCTTGTAGTTGGTTCCTAGCCTTTCTGCCATTAAAGGATTTCAATAAATTCCCAGTTTTCCATTGTGAAATAGATCATTAAAATCCACAGGAAGTTCCTTCTTTCTCATGTGAGAGAAGCTGGACCACAAGAAAAGCTCACCCTCAGGTTCTCATGCTTCTCTACTCCACATGAAAACTGCTTCAGCTCTTGCACGTGGCTCAGGTACCTTTTTTTGGTTGAACAGATTATCTTTGCATTGGACAGGTAAAACAAGTCTGTTTGTATGACATCTGAGAACTTTAAAAGTCCAGTTAGGGAAGTGACATCATCATAAAATTATGTTGTCTTGAGTCTGTTCTCCTTTGTATAGACTTTAAATCTTTATTATCTAGGCAAATGAGACTCTCTCTTTTATAAATGATTTATATTCTATTTAAAAGTATGTGAAAAATGGAGATTTCACAGTTTTATTTGGTAATTCATTCTAGGGTCTTAGAATTTCTTTGTGAGAATACAGAAGTATTTAATACTATATGTTTTCTTTCAGGAAAGGGGGATCTATTATTATTTAAAACAGATACACCCCTCTTAGCATTAAGTGAACCATTGATTTTTCCCCAGGTAAAATTTGATGACTAACTTGGACATAATTCAGTCATCCCCTTTTCCCCCTTATGGATCTTTTCAGGCTTTTTGGGTTCCATATAAAATATGTAAAGATCAAATGGTTTTGAGGGAGTCTGTGCACACTTGAATACTAATCCATCTTTCTTTTTCTCTTTCCAGAGCTTTTCTGTTTTGTTATCTTTATGCTCTCTTTAAATGTCCAGATCTTTTGGGTGTCTTTTAGTGGTAAATAGTCCTAATCTTAGAGAGGTAACTGTTATTCTGTGCATTGACTAATATATTAAAATATTTGAGATAATAATTTTAATTTAGATATTTGAAATTCTATAGCCTTGACATTGCCTCTTCTGTAGTAAACGACAGCATCTGTGCTCACCATGCTTCTGTGGTTGTTTAGATCATGTGACATTTGATTGAAAACTGTAGGAAAGTATTCTATATGAAGTTTTTTCCTGTGAGATTGTAGTACTTAGCATGATAATTTATCACATAAGTATGTTAACTGAATTCTATGAAGAATGGAATTGTTATATCTTTTAAATTAAAAACTATTATGTATTAAATTGATATGCTGTCAATTGAAAAACCAAATTCAGATTCTTGAGCTTCTCTCTTGAAGCTTTTTCCTTTCCAGAAGATATATTTTTATGACTTATGCTTATAGGACACTGGAACAATATCAAGTGGCATTTCTTTTTCTCTTGTTAAAGAGAGTCCAAATGGCAGGACATTAATAAAGCCTGCAGCTCAGTAAATCCCAAGGTATCAAAGCTATACCCATTGCAATTCAGCTTTATTACACTGCTTAGGTCATAAGAGTGGATGATTTTAGCTGAAGTACATGGCAAAAGGGAAATTGGATACTCAGTTGACAATCAAAACCTAAGAATGCACTTGAAATGCAGCTTAGAGTATGTCATGTGCCACAGAAGCATGTGGAACTCTCACAATAGGACCTGGATTAGCGGATCCTCCTTGCCTGAGTGGCATATTTCATTATAGCACCTAACACCCGAGTGTTTATCTTCCTGTGTGAAATCTATACCATAATCTTTTAAGGAACCAAAACTTTGTCTTATTCTTTGTATCCTCAGTGCTGATTATAGGGTCTGGTACATAGAATCAATGTGTTTTATTGAAAACCATGCAGGACAAGTACCTAAGATTCCTTTGGGCATCCCCTTCCTCATTACCCCAGCAGCTAATCCATCATTGAAGCTGTTTTACCACTGAAATATTGTTTTTAAATTGCCCATCTTCATTGTCTCTTCTACTACAATACCTACTGTTAGCTGTTGCCAGTCTACCTCTGCGTCACCTTGTAGAGCATTTTATCTGCATCAGTGTGGTGATCTCCAAACTGATCTCCAACTACTCCAGTCCCCATTTAGTTTCTTTTCCACATTATAGCTAGAATGATCTTGAGCTACACAAATTCTTGAAAGGCCTTCTGCGGGTCTTTTGTAGGAAGAGCTAATCACTGCCATGGTATTGACATTACTTTTGACTATGGTGTATTAACAGGATAATAATATCATCTGTCACTCACACAAGGACACTTTCTATGTGAAGTGGATATTGCTAATACCTGTGCATGATGGCATGAGCTTGCCCTGCAGAAGCTAAGCTCTGCATACCCTGCTTCATTTGCTCACTCTGCACTTGCAGTAAGGCTTGCTTTTTCAGTCTTTTGTACTTCCCAAGGTTACTCATCATGTTTGTTCCCACAACTGGGCCTGAGTGTTGCTTGATACTCTGACTCTTACTTATCATGCATTCAGTCTCATTGACTAGATTAAATTGCTTTACCATAGGATTTCATTGCACAAATACAATTTAACATTTTCTAGTTAAATGAAACTTAGTAAGCAGTTGCTACTAAAACTATACTGATTATGATAGAATATAGTGTTAAACAGAAAGACAAACTCTATGCAGTTGTCCCCTTGGTATCTGCTAGGGGTTGGTCCAGGGCTCCCTTACAGATACCTAAATCCATAACTATTCACATCCTCTCAGTCATATTAAATCATATCTAGATTAGGTATAATACCTGATACAGTGTAGATATTGTGTAAACAGTTGCTATCCTGTATTTAAGGAATTATAAGAAAAATGTTAGTTAAGAAAAATCCATAACTATTCACATCCTCTCAGTCATATTAAATCATATCTAGATTAGGTATAATACCTGATACAGTGTAGATATTGTGTAAACAGTTGTTATCCTGTATTTAAGGAATTATAAGAAAAATGTTTGCACATGTTTAAGACAGACTTTTGAAAAATTTCTTCAGTACTGGGGCTTCATTCTCAAGGCTTTTGCACTAAGCTGTTTCTCATCTCTTTTTCCTTTTATTTTGAGACAAGACCTCACTGTGTTGCCTAGGCAGGGGTTGAGTTTGCAATCCTCCTACTTTAGCTTTCCACAGTGCTGGGATTATGGGTGTGCACCACCATGCTCAGTCCAGAACAGGTATTTTTTTCCTAAAGATTTTTGATCTGTGATTGGTTTAGTTTGCAGAGAAGGAACCTGTGGGTATGATAGGCCTACTACATATTTAAATTCTATATACTGTATTTGATATTAGTGTAGGTACGACAGTTTCCTTTGCAGCTACATTTTTAACATAGTCTCAATTTTTAGTACTGTTATACTATTTAATGTTTAGTTTGTAAAAGATTTAGTAATGTTATTTAAAAGACTAGATTAGTAACTCCACTAATAAGTTATAAAAATTTTCAAGTTAGATATGAGTTCTTGAGAAGAAAATTCCACAATTGAGAATACTGTCACATTGAGAATCATAATATGTAGAAATTTGGGGTTCTGGAGCCAGATTATCTGGATTTAAATAGTGACTTAACTCCCAGCTAATATCTATGAGATTCATCATGTTATTGTGTGTAGAACAGTAAGTTCGTTCTCATTGCTGTATAGTATTCTTTTATGCACTGTGTAAATATATCATAGGTTTTCTGGCTTATATCCCATTTATAGTGAATAAAGGGGAATGGGTATGTGTGTGTGTGTGTGTGTGTGTGTGTGTATGTGTGCATAATGAAAGCTAGATTGTTAGTCATGTTATTTTTGTATGTATTAATCTTGCTTATCCTAGTCACTTTAAAAAATCAGCTGAAGGTTACATTAAAAAAATTCCTTTTTTATAGCCTTGATTGTTGCTTTGAACAACATTGATTGCAACTTTGAAAATAGATTGCCTACTTAAAACCAACAGCTTGCATGAGCAGATAATGCCTAGCATATCCCTTTGATAAGTGGTAGTAATCATAAATAGAAGGAACTTGTATGAACATGTCACATGCTTTCAAATGGTGGTATCATTGAGATTTTGGCCTTTTGAAATATCATCTGGGCTGTTACATGTTTCTGTTGGTTCAGGGACTGTTTACTATTTAATTGACCAAATAGCCATCATTTCTACTTTGTAAAGTTAGATCTATTGAAACAGTTGATTTGTGAATCCATTTCTTCTTATTTTCATGCATACTTCATTCAGTTTTTGTTCCTCTCTGTTTTAATGTCTCAGATGATGTTGCACCCTATTTTAAAACGGAACCGGGCCTGCCACAGATTCACCTGGAAGGGAATCGCCTGGTCCTCACCTGCCTCGCTGAAGGAAGCTGGCCTTTGGAATTCAAATGGATGCACAATGACCGTGAGCTCACCACCTACAGCAGCGAATATAAGTAATTGATTGCTTGAAAATCAGATTCCATTTCAGGTTTATTTGTTTAGAACACTTGCCTTCCTGGGTATAAAAACAATAGCATGAGAGATGATACTGGATTAGATTTCTGGTGTACTTAGGATTAAAGGACTGGATTTGAGTGTGTAATTAGAGTGTGATTTACCATTCTGATAATAGCTTGCATATTTACTTGGAAGTGTGTATCATTACTTTTGTAAAAGTAAGCCTGTTAGTGGGACCCATAGACAAAGAATGTTATAGTTACTTAGGAATTCACGTAGCACTTTAGGATGATAAATTTGCTTTTTTGTGATAATAGTTCCACCCATAAGTATTGTTCCTGTCTAACTGATATAAATACTTGAATAGAGATCTTTATGTCTGTAGCTTCCAGAACTCAGAGTAGTCACCAAAAACCATCGTGACTACATATTTCAAACTGGAATAGGAAAAGATGGAATCATGGGAGAGTAGGTGTAAGCACCTTCTCCTTATTTAGCAGCAAAACCCCATGTATCTTAAATGCCTGCCTCGTGTTGGGGGTTGTTCCCACCCTGGGATATGTGAACTTGATGAGCTGCAGGGGAGTATCACATGAGGGTGGAGCCCCCGGGCAGAAGTCCGGAGCAGAGCTGGAGATCAGGGTAAGTCTGAGCTGTGGCTCCGCAAAGGAAGCAGCCCTTGCACTGCCTTTTAAGCCTCAGTTTCTCCTTAGAAAGGCTTGAGGGTTTCTCAGATGTGTGTGGATAACCATCATTCTCTGTAAGAATTATTAGGTAAGCTGGGCACGGTGGCACAAGCCTGTAATCCCAGCACTCTGGAGGCTGAGGCAGGCGGATCCTTGTGAGTTCAAGACCAGCCTGGGGTACATAGTGAGTTCCAGGTCAGTCTCAACCTCATAGACCCTGTCTCAAAAAAAAAAAAATTGTGAGGTTAGACGGTGCAGTTGTGATTTGGATAGAGAGGTAATCACGCTGGCAAAGTGCAAGAGGCTCTAAAGTCAGCAAAAATCACAATCCTACCATCATATTTAAGTGACCTAAGGAGGAAGTGGCTGTGTGGAGGTTCAGCCAACTCCATAGGGGAATAGCCCATCCCCCCATCTACTTCAGAATGTGGTCCTTGTTCCACATTCAGCCTGCCCAAAATGTGTGTTTAAAAGTATATGTGTACTTTGTGGCCAGGGATTTGGCTCAGTGGTTCCACCACCTGCCTCTCAAGTACAATGGGCCCGAGTTTGATTCCTGGTACAAAAAAAAAAAAAAAAAAAAAAAGTATATGGGTACTTTTTCACTGATTGCCAGCACTTAATAGTTCTAAGCATTCTTATAAAATGCTTATTACCTGGTTTCTCTAGACTTCATGGAGACCTGGCTACCCCCTGCAGCTAGCACATGTAGCTGAGCAGTGCTGCCTCACCAGTCCTTATTTTCAATTCTCTAGCCCGGCTCTTCCTGTCACCCTACACTTAATTTGCATCACTTGTTTGTCCTTTAAGACAGATGAGTTTGTGGGCCTGCCATGATTTGCTTTTGGGGAGCACTTTTTCCACAATAATTTAGAGCACATTAGAATGAAGCAGTAATAGGTTGGAATCCAAGCTTTACTACCTATTAGCATTGTTGTGGCCCTGGTCAGGTTCTGTGTGCACTACCTTAGATCAAAACGATGGAGCTGGTCACATTTCATTTGTGGTGTTATAAACTCCAGTATATGTAAAGAGGCATGTTTTCTAGCACATAAGTAAGCTAATGAATTCAAAGAAACATTTATTATTACGTGACACTGTGGAACTTGGTTTGTTAGAAATGTAACAGTAAGAAACAAAAGTGGGAACTAAAAACAAGCACCATGTGTGAGTAATGGGTTTTGATGGTAGGTGACTTGGGCTCAAGTATTTGCTACTTAGCTCACTACCTCTTTGACTTTGGGGAAGTTAATCATTTTTGTCTCACTTTTTGCATATGTAAAGTGAGTATAATAAATCACATGGCTCTCATACAGATTAAATGATATAATGCTCTGTGTGCCCAAGGAAGGCAGGATTGTGGGGTTTCAAATGGACCAAGTTCTTCCTAGTGAAAAGAAGTAGTAATGCAGATAATCTGTCATAGGGACAGATTTAAAGTTGAGTGCCTGGCTTGGATTATGGAAAAGGAATTGTTTTCAAGATCTTCAATTTTATTATTTATATTTTTTGAAATTAAGCTGCCTAAGAACATGCCTTTTGGCTGGGAACAATGCCAGTTGTCTGTTCTTGTGCCCATTTAATAATTTTTGCCGGTTGACAGAGAAAAGATGCCTATGTCCCTGAAGAGCATTCCTGTGGGACTATGCCTTGGGAGCACAAGAGTGAAAAAGAGCAAGATCAAATTCTGTTAGAGTACCTTTTCTTAAAAATGGCTAAGATAGGAATCAAAAAATTATATTATCTGCATTCTACTGGATATATTTAAAACAGTTGTATAACGGTTTTATTTTTAAATGATTAAATATATTCTATGCTATTTTTGTATATGAAACTTATTAAACTTAGATAAAACAATTTTGGTCTTAAAATAAAAATACATGAAGAGGTATTTTGTTTTGCACTGCTTCTTCCACCAGTAAATTTATCTGTTCATATGAAATATGCCATGATAATCCAAAAGAAGGCAAAAGATTGTTGATTACACTGAAGCAAGGTGGGAGTAGCAACTCATTATAGATGGGCTATGAAAATAACATAGCTGCTTCACTACTGTTTCATTGGAAACACAAGAAGAAATGGCTCATTCTGAAGCAAGAATGGTTTGAAGTGGATGTGATGAATTTTATTCTGTTTACTGTAAGCTTCAAACACTGAGATGAGTCTCAAGAATCCATTGTACTTTGTCATTATTTTTTCAAGATATAAAACCTGTCCAAAAATCTCACGCTATTTTTTCAAATTACTCCTTCATCTACTTCCTTCTAATAAACACGTTCAGTTGTGATATGTTAACCTTCATGAGACCTTTCTAAATCTCAAATTGGAAAACATGGATATTTCATGAAAATGATACCTTGTTTCCTATCTGAGAATGAGCTTCTATTTTTCCTTCTTTAGTACCAGTTGCAGAAATGTTAACTCTACAAAAATAATATGTCTTTGCCTTTTCCAGCTTTGACTAAAAAATAACATTCTTTTTTGCTGCTTGTGTTATGAATGCTACAGTGGATTTTAGCGAGTTTCAAATGTTATATTTCATATTGATATTAAGACCTGCCTTAAGCAAAGGTGATTACAAATTAATAATGGTGCAATTAAACCAACTTTATATAGGTGCCTTAAGTGGGTATGTGTTTGTGTGTGTGTCATCCCAAAACATTTATTTATAGGTATGGTGGTGCATGCCTGTAATCCCAACACTTGGGAGGCTGAAGTGGGAGGATCACTGAAAATTTGAGGCCAGACTGGGGTACATAGTGAGTTCAAAGCCAGCCTGGATTACATAGTGAGACCCTGTCTCAAGAAACAAACAAAATATTTATTATCAATTATTTTCTACTTTGGGTGAGGAACTATTACCTTTATTGTCAAAATATTGATGAGAGAGAAAGGGAGAAAGAGAGTGACTGCATACATCAAAAATTTCTTAAAGCTAGCACACAATATTTTCTAGACTGGATCTTTCTTTTTTTTTTTTTTTTTTTTTTTTTTTTTTTTTCAGAACTCAGGTCCTTGTGCTTGCGAGGCAGGTGCCAAAACCACTGAGCTAAATCCCTGGCCCCTAATATCTTTTAATAGTAGGAATAATTGGATACTCTAAATGACTGACAGTTTTATAATTTTCTTTGTAAGATCTGTCTCTGTGGCTTACTTCTATAATGTACTATAGTAGTAGAAATTTGATGGATGTTTATTGATTTATTACAGTAAAAACTAGGAATGATTAAGGCAAAATTTATTGTGTTATGTTTTATCAAAAAGCAAAAATTTACAGTATCAATAAAAATTATGAAATGCCTGGGAATAACTTTTATAGAGAATGGATAGAACCTATGTGAAGTAATTTCTCATAAAGCTTCACCAAGTGATGTAAAAGAGGATCCCAGATAGGAAATCTAAGCACACTACAAATATCATTTCCTGTCAAATTTTTGTAGACATTTATCCTTTTATTAGTGAGTCTTTTCTTAATCCTATCAATAGGATACTTTAATAAAAAGTCAAATTTTTTTGGTAGATAATTTGAGGAAATTCTTCTAAAACTCATCCAGAATTGTAAGGAGAAAAGAATACCAACAAATTTTAAAACATTAAGTCTCTAATGAGGAATTTTCCTTTCTAGACATTAAAACATACTAGAATTCTATAAAAATTAATATTAAAATTTTATGTAATCAAATGAGCATTCAAACTAATGAAGTCAATCTTTAGATACAACATTCAAAATAGCTTCTTATTTTAGACAAAACAACAAAATAAATTTCAGAACCATTGAAAAATTAAAAATGGAAACATAAAACAAAAAGTATTTGAATGATTTGCAAATATACCAAGACAAAGTATAAAAACATTGATATTTTCACAGAAAAAGAGATCACAGATATCCATACAAAATTTTGCAATGTCTGTATGCTTAAATAATCCTTACAAATTAAAACAATCCAGAAAAAAATGTTTGTAACAGCAAATCAGACAGCTATATGTCTAATAATCTGGACCCTCTGAAAATAGTGCCAGAGACCAAGATGCCACTAAGCAGTTTATCTGGGAATGTAATCCAGGCAACTGTGTAGAGATGAGCAATGAAACAGGGATGGAGAAGAAACCAGTACAGGATGATGCTAGCATTGTAAGTTGCTGGTGCTCAGTCTCCCTTGTAACTTCTCAGAAATGTCCAACCTAAAGGGTGACTGTGGAACATTTATTTTAGTATTTGAAGGATGACATTGGTCCCATGGTCTTTATCCTTAATTTCTAGTTTGCTAAAGTATTAACAATCAACTGAATATTCTGGATTTGTTGCTAGTGAATCCCAGGACAGTAAGCAAGAAATATGATATGGCAAATATGGATAGAGGCAAATTGCTGCCATCAGCATCAACGTAAAGCCATTCAACATTCTGTGGAACTGGTGACAAGTGACTTAGGCAAAGGTAGAACCAAAGGATAGCATTGAGCCCATCCTGGATCCCCTCAGTGTCACCTATATCTATCATTAAGTCCAACCCATTGAGGAGTGACCTCCAAGAGGATAATTATAGTTTCTATAAGAACCATATTTAAGAGAGTCAGTGCAACAAGCAATTTTTCTTATGTGAGCACATCTCAAGGCTATATTTGATCCTATTATTTTTCCTTCCTTTCTATCCAGTTATGACTGTGCATAGATGTTCCCTCAAGGCCTCATGAAGTGTCATAGGTGGGCCTTTTTCAGAGGTGGTTGAATCTAGAGTGTGTGACTGATTCATGATATAATGCTAGGATTAAGGATTAAAGGTGGGTGATTACTAAATCAGTCAACTGATTGGTTTGACACCACCTAATCTTAGTAGCCTAGATACAATATAAGGGACAGAAAGAGGTTTGTCTTGCCCTTGTTGCTTTGCTACCTTTGGTCTTCCATAAATTATGGCTCCTCTGCCATGTACCACCCTGCCTAGGATCCAGCTGATTATGGATGGAAACCTGTAGAAGCTGTGAGCTAAATAAATCTTTCCCCCTTTAACTTTGGATGTTGGGTATTTTGTCTCAGCAATAAGAGAAAAGTAATTAAGATACATCCTGTTCTGGTTAGGCTTTACTTTCAGCTACCACTCAGCTACTCTAATCAGCTTGCTGGTGGGGTAACCCAACTCTTTACTTGTTTTTGTTGGGCAGTGGATGTTGTTGCAGCTGATTTTGGAAATAGTAAAACCTCCATGAATTTCCTCTTTGCCCCCCAGTATGTGGCAACAAGCCACATTTTAGAGTATTCCATCTAAGTTCACTTGTGTCAAAGTAGTGACTCTTTTTTTTTTTTTTTTTTTTTTTTTTGGTACTGGGGATCAAACTTGGTACCTTGCACTTGCAAGGCAGGCGGCTGAACCCCTGAGCTAAATCCCCAACCCAGTAACTCCTTGGAGCTACACTGGAATGCTGGAATGCAGCACAAGAAGTGACCAGGACAAATTAATGATTCAGGTGTTCTGACCATTTATCTTTTTTTTTTTTCTCAGCTTTAATTGAGTTTATTGGTACATTTTAGGGATACAGTACAGTTACATTCATTGTTGGGATCTTGTACCTCTACATGACAAGTCTTGACTCTCATTTTTTCCCCTTACCTCTGCCCTCCTCCCCTCCCCATCTACAAACACTTTATTTTCATCTTTTCATTCTCTCACATTTTTTTCTTTTCCCTTTTTACTCTTCCTCTACCCATCCCACCTTCCCTACACCTTTAGCACCTTTCTTCCCATTTCTAAATGTCAGTAATCTTATTAGAATCTTATGCATTGTTGCAGATTATTCACACCAGGGAAACTATTCGGTATTTACACATGTGTGACTTATTTATTTCGCTTAGGAGTATATATCTTCAATATGTATCCATTTTCCTATGAATGACTCTATTTTCTCGTTCTTTATGGCTGAGTAATATTCCATTTTATAGAAAAACCGCATCTTCTTTATCCAGTTTCCAATGGATGGGCAAATGGGCTGTTTCCAAGATTTAGCTATTACAAACTGTGCCGCCATAAACATGGGTGCACATACTTCTCTGTGATATGATTCTTTTAGTTCTCTTGGAAAGATACCCAGCAGAGGGATGGCTGGGTCAAATGGAACCTCCAGTCCAAGCTCTTTGAGGTATCTCCATATTGATTTCCATAGTGGTTGCACTAGTCTGCACTCCCACCAACAATGGAGAAGGGTTCCTTTCTCCCCACAACCCCGCCAACATTTGTTATTGTGTGATTTCTTGATAGCAGCCATTCTTTGTGGGGTGAGGTGGAATCT
>NW_022900929.1:3961449-3965753 GCF_012274545.1 Fukomys damarensis
TTTTATCACAGTGGCTTTGTAGTATAGTTTCAAATTGGGAATTGTTACACCTGGTGCCATGTGTCTGTTGCCTAAAATGGCTTTTGCTATTCTAGGTCTCTTATGGTTCCAAATGAATTTTTGGATTTTTTTTCTAGTTCTGTGAAATATAGTGTTGGAATTTCAATTGGCATTGCATTGAATGTATATAGCAGTTTTGGTAGTATGGCCATTTTCACTATGTTGATTCTTCCTACCCAGGAGCAGGGGATATCTTTCCATTTGTTTATATCCTCTTCAATTTCTTTTTTCAGAGTGCTATAGTTTTCAGTGTAGAGGTCTTTTGTTTCTTTTGTTAGATTGATTCCTAGATACTTCATTTTTTTGGATGCTATTGTAAAAGGAATTTTTCCCCTTATTTCTCTCTCCGTGTGTCTGTTATTTGTGTATAAGAAAGCTATTGATTTTTGGGTATTCACCTTGTATCCAGCTACTCTACTGAATCTGTCAATTAAATCTAGAAGTTTTTTGGTGGAGTTTTTTGGATCTTCAGTGTAGAGTATCATATTATCAGCAAATAATGACAGTTTAACTTCTTCCTTTCCTATCTTTATTGCTTTAATTTCTTTCTCTTGTCTAATTGCTGTGGCTAATGTTTCCTTTGTCTTTATCACCTGTATAAAATGCTTCTCCCTGAAAATTTAGGCCTCTCATCCACAAAAGCCCCAGGTTGGGAAATGCAAAGAATTCCCTAAGATAGAAGCTGGTCAGATCTTGATTCCCTAGTTATGGCAGTTGTTCAATACATAAATCTTGGAGAAGAGTGCCTAAAATTATGACATATTATTCTCAATTCTATTGTCCTATTGCTTTGTCTACTTCTAGGTAATGCACTCTATAGAATTCTTAGTGGATCCTCTGGTCAAGTGTCTCTTTTCTCACCTTCTTCAATAAGTAAAATAAGTCTCTGTGTTAGCTTTTTGTGGCTGTGATGAAATACCTGCGATATACAACTTAAAGGAGGAGAGGTTTACTTTGTTCCCGTTCTCACTCAGCTGACTCCAAGGCAGTGGAGGAATGCCGTGGTGGAAGGGTAGCAGAGGAAAGCTGCTCACTTTATGGCAGCCCAGAAACACAGAGAAATAGAGAAAGAGTCAGAGAGTTAAGGGCCAGGGACAAGATATAGTCCCCAGGTCATGCTCCCGTGACATAGTCCCTTCAATTGGGCCCCACATCTTAAATCTTATCACCTTTCAATAATGCCATACTAAATATATCAGTGGGTTAATTCATCACTGAAGTTAGAGCCATCATGATCCAATCACTTCTAAAGTTTCTGACTCTGAACACAGGAACTTACTGTGGGATATTTTAGATCTAAACCATAATAGTCCCTGATCTGAGGGGATGCTGTGAAAGGTGTCAAGCTTGTAGACTGAGTATTCTGAGAGTTCCCAAATTGTAGCTCTTACTGTATAAATGAATAAAAACAGCAAATCCATTCCAGAGCAGATACTGAGTTTGATAAGGATGAATCATTGCATGCTTTCATGTTGGAAGGGTCGTATATGATCATACAATCAAGAGGCCATTTGGGAAAGAATGCCCTGAAGAGGTATCAGCATTATCTTGCTGCTGGAGAGTTTAATATCAAACAGCATAAATGCCAGATTAGCTTTGCTGAGAAGAAGTCAGTGCTATTAGACCCATTCATAGCCTTGGCCTTACGAACTTGGTCAATTTCCTTATGTCGTATTTGATTAGTTGCCAAGAAATCCAGATGACACTCCCATTTGAGTCATCATGTCTTGGTGGTTACTGAGGATCTCATCTGAAGTGAATATCTCTAGTGTTATGAAAATATCTATATTTTATAACTATCTCCATTGAACGATCTATCAACACATGAATTTTTTTTCTGAATATATAGTCATACTTCTCCCCCATGGCTTTTCTATCAGCCAACCCTACCCAAGTATCTCTTTCTGTTCATTCTCAAGACATTCCTTCCCAAACCTCTCTCTGTTCAAAGTGAATGATCCGATATACTGTTTGCAGATCTGACTACTTGAGAGGACATTCCATCACTATCGCATTTTGTTTCTTTTGCCACCTATTAGGCCTTCATGTGACATCTTCATTTTCACCATTGAGATTACTGATACATAAATCCAGGCCTAGGTTCTTAACTGTTCTGTTCATTGGTGAGGCCCAAGTATAGTTATAAAAGCAGTCTTGCTCTTAGATAGG
The DNA here is from genome assembly GCF_012274545.1 of Fukomys damarensis. Lineage (NCBI taxonomy): Eukaryota > Metazoa > Chordata > Mammalia > Rodentia > Bathyergidae > Fukomys > Fukomys damarensis. Next base: position 3,963,679 of record NW_022900929.1, read on the forward strand.
ATTATGTGCCTTTGGTAAAAATTCATTAGGAATGATTACTTCCAATTGCTTACTTTTCTAATACCCTTGATCAAGTTCTTGGTTTGTAATAAGTTCATGGGGAGTTGTTTCTCAGTGTATATAGTTTTCTGCTTCAGAAGACATAACCTTGTTCTAGAAACTTGGGTTTGTACCTGACTTTCCCTTTGGGATTACTAGAGATGCCCACAATATTCTTATGAACAACAGATATCTCTGGCAGCATCGGATATGCTGAGATATATGCTCAAGTGGGAGGGAAACTTCCAGAGCTGCAGTCTAATCCAGTAGTTGAGTCCTCTCTCACTCTGAGCTGCACTAAGAACCAGAGCTTGGGATAAGATAGAGTAACAGAAATCAAATACACTGTGATCTGAAACAATTATAAAACTCTATATGAAAGGATTGTTCTTAATTTATGGATATTGGGCAGTGAATGATTATGAGCCCTATCATTGCCACAGCTTACTACCTTGAGAGAATTTCCACACTATGGCAGATAAAAGAGTCTAGGTGGGTTGTGGGGGACTCCCTGAGTTGAAGAGAGCTGAGAACATGGAAAGATGGAGGTAGTTAGATTTCTCAGGGTGTATTATTAGAAAGGTGTATATTGCATGGAAAGAACTCTAGGGACATCTGAAGGATCCTCCCCTTAAGTATTTGACAGAATATTCTTTAGCACATTTGTACCATGCAACTACCTAACATCAAGAATTACTACCTTGAGTAATTCTTTAGAATTACTCAAGAATAATTAGATGTGGTAGTTCCCTGTGCTTACACAAAAATGGGCAGTTTGCCTGTCCTCATTGGCCAAACTGAAAGGCCTCTAATTTATGAGGCTATTGGATAGAGTAAGAATTGTTTTGAGTCTATGTTAAGGAAATATTAGTCCTGTTGAGGTTTAAGCCCAGCACTTTTTGTTTGTTTGTTTTTCAAGTAAACACTGCTCTGTTGCTGGCTAACAAATCTTTTTTTGTTGGAGTGGACATGTTGTTTTTTATTAAAGAGTAACAGTTTGAACTTTAGAGAATTTTAAACCTTAATATTTTAACAGTTAAACCTTAACGGCGTAACAGTTTAATAACTTTTTGCCCCACTCACACTCATGTGTGCACAACATGTACACAACTGGTACATGAAACATTACCTGAGTCAGCGATTAGAGTATGGGCATTTGTAACAGTTCCAGTTTTGCTGGGGGAAAACTGAGATGATAGAGGCAGTATCGTATGCTGTAATTCAGTTTCAATGTCCAAAGTGAGGCAGTGGGAGCAGATATGAAAGCACTAAGGAAGATACTGTTGTGGTGACCATTTATTTAATGTTTCAGGAAATAGCATAGCACAGTTATTATCTAAATAATACTTTAACTGTCCTTTTTTTTTTCTTTCTTTTTTTTGGTACTGGGAATCGAACTTGGGACCTTTGGCTTGCAAGGCAGGTGGCGGAACTACTGAGCTAAATCTCTGCCCCCTTTATTTGTACTTTTGGTGGGAAACTTAAATCTATCTGGTAAAGGAAAAATTCCAGTTGGAACCAAGAAAAGTAGAACTGCGTAAACCAACCAAACTACTTTATATGGGAGAATAATTTGGGATTATATGGGAACCTTTGTAAAAGTTTATAGCTTATGTAAACTAGCCTTTTCTTAGTTCTACCCACTAGAGGTATATAGTAAATCATAGCCCTCCCCAACAAATGGGAAAGGTAGTCATTGCTATTCTCTAAAAAAAAAAAAAAAATCAAAAATTTTATATCTAAAATTCGTCTATATAGTCTGAATGAATAAACACAATCTGAGGGCTGTGTTTGGTAAACTACAGCATCGTAGAGCCACTAGATCTAGGTTGCAGGCTTGTGTCTAATGTCTTATCTGTCAGGCACTATAAGCCTTTACAAATACTTAAGGGACAATTCTTCAGGCTAGTATTTCTATTTCTAAAAAAACATAAAACAACAAAAAACTTGATTCAAGCAATGTGTTCTAGGCTACAGTGACTAATAGTCAAGATTTAAATGTTTTTGCCCATTGGTCTTTTTTTTTCTTTTTTTAA
>NW_022900929.1:3965763-3967837 GCF_012274545.1 Fukomys damarensis
TTTAAGGTCTACAATATAATGACATTCATTGTTGGAAATTTGCACCTTTATATAATCAATATTGGTTCTTATTTTCCCCATCCCCCTGCCCTCCCTTCTTCCTCTTAGATCAGATGCACACCAGTGCCCACCACATAATAGGATGTGTGATATTCCATTAGCCCCACCTCCTATCTTCAGGTCTTAAAAAGTAAATCTTCCCAGTCTTAACTCTGAGTTCCACCCCTTGTTTCTTCTGTATTTATTCCTGCCTTTAAAATGCCCCTCGTCCTTCATTTGTAAAAAACCAAGGGCTTCACTGTAGTGCCGTCCTTTTTTCTAACCATGTGTCACTGCACCCTGATTAAGGCAGACCAGTCTCTTCTAACTGAGCAGCTTCTCAAACCTACCTTGGTACATACTGTTCTAAAAAGCCTTTGCTGGGTCTGTAGCTTAGTGGTGAAACAATTGCCTAGTTCTGCCATGAAGCCTTGGGTTTGATCACAGGCTCTGGAAAACAAAAACAAAGCAAAAAAAAAAAAAAAAAATCTCTGCTGCCTCATTCTCACAGGTCTTTTTTTCTACTCTATACCATAAATTTGTGCTTGATTTCATATAGTTCTGTGGCTTTCTTGTTCTGTCTGCCCCTTTGGGGCTTATAATACCCTCTACTTAGTATAAACCCCCAAAATGAGTTGAAACTGTTCCTGTTCTTCCATGAATTCTCACACTCATACATACATATAACAGTAAAATACTTTCCTTTGTAATTTATAGAAGGGCTTGAAACACAGACTTTCTATTAATATTTATACCACAGTATACCAAATCTAACTCCTAAATAGATGCATTACAATTAGAATTTAAAGTCTTAATGGCAAAAATCAGGGGAGGAAAAAAGTATAAATTTATTTTACATAGATGGGTGAAAAATAAATTCAAGAGAGTAAATAAAATTTAATATGATCTCATATACCCTGAAGGAGGTGGTGCCCAATTTGGAGGGTTAATTGCAATGTCCAGATAATCACCTATTTGGAACTTGTGAAACTGCAGAGTCTTGGAATCATCTGTCCCCTTTCTGCCAGACATGGTGCTGCCAACCTCCTTAACTTGATAGCCAGGTCTTTTAAGATCCATGAAAACAATTTTGAAATTGAAGTGTGTACCCTTCTTTCTAGCTTCTGGGTAGACTTCTTTTACTAAACTAATTAGCTCTTTCAAGGTCGCATCCATCCAGGTGTAGATGTGCAGCTCACTGGATGGGACATTGCCAGGGGAGAACTCACCCATGTGGTGGTGGCTGCCTTGTTGGTAGTGAAGACCTGTAGCAGCAACAGACATGTCTTCTTATGGTTGATAGGCTTCTCTGGCTCCTTCCCAGTTTCCTCCAGGGTAACATGTGTCTTAACCACCATCTTCTTCCTTCTCACTGGCTAACAAGTCTTAAAAGACAGGACATCCCCAAAATGAATTTTTTTCAAGTATCTTCACAATAGCAGAGACCAAATCTCAAAATATTTAATAGACAATGATATTTGCAAAAATATTTTGCATTCAACAAGGTAAAATTCATTCAGGGTAAAAATTCGTTGTTTAGATTACAATAAAAGATTATCAGGCCCATAAAACAGGAAAATATTACCTCCTGAGGCAGAGAGAGAAGAGCTGCCATGAGTTTGAGGCCAACCTAGGCTACATAGCAAGTTCAAGGCCAGCCTGAAGTATATAATGAGATCTTTTTTGAATCAATCAGTAAGTAAATTTTCCAAGTTTCTTGAAAATTCCAAAGCCACAAAGCAACAAATTACAAATACTGGCATTACTAGCCAGTGGAATAAGGCAAGAAAAATCAATTTTTATATAAAATTAAGTAAGATTGTATTTTCTAATGACATGAACATCTAAATAGAAATTTTGATATTCAGTAAGCTGGTAATAATAAATGAATTGAACAATGTACAGGTTACAAGTTCAGTACATAAAAATCCACTGTATTTCTGTTCATAATCTGAAAGTTGACACACACACACACACACACACACACACACACACATATATTTTAACATTTCTCCTGTAACTGGGGTCCCTGGTT